>NW_026701319.1:0-223098 GCF_030435755.1 Ochotona princeps | reverse complement strand
ACAGCTGTTTTCAGATAGCCCTCAATGCAATGGCTCTAGACGCTAATATTGGTGTGAGAGCTAATTCAATCAAGGAAACACTGCATCTTTCTGAAGGGCATATTGAAGAAGGATCAGCCGAGTGGTTCTTGTGGAGTAACAACTCCATTTGGCTCACTAACTTCACACACCATCAGGCTTCCAAGCAGCTCTCAAGGAAACTCAGTTTTCACACTCTATGCTTAGTGCCCTTTGAGTGAATTATCTAGGAATGAACCTGGTAGAGCATCCCACACAAACGAATGCTCCACATGCGGGTTTCACATGCCCACCAACTCCACATTCACAGGCAACTTCTGCGCCACAGCCGTTTTCAGATAGCCCTCAATGCAAGGCTCTAGACGCAAATATGGTGTGAGAGCTAATTCAATCAAGGAAACACTGCATGTTGGTGAAGGGCATATTGAAGAAGGATCAGCCGAGTGGTTCTTGTGGGAGAACAACTCCATTTGGCTCACTAACTTCACACACCATCAGGCTTCCAAGCAGCTCTCAAGGAAACTCAGTTTTCACACTCTATGCTTCAGTGCCCTTTGAGTGAATTATCTAGGAATAAACCTGGTAGAGCATCCCACACAAACGAATGCTCCACATAGCGGGTTTTCACATGCCACCAACTCCACATTTTCACGCAACTTCAGCGCCACAGCCATTTTCAGATAGCCCTCAAAGCAAAGGCTCTAGACGCAAATATTGGTGTGAGAGCTATTCAATCAAGGAAACACTGCATGTTGCTGAAGGGCATATTGAAGAAATATCAGCCGAGTGGTTCTTGTGGGAGAACAACTCCATTTGGCTCACTAACTTCACACACCATCAGGCTTCCAAGCAGCTCTCAAGGAAACTCAGTTTTCACACTCTATGCTTAATGCCCCTTGAGTGCCTAGGACTGAAATGAAGCTTGGTGAGCATCCCACACAAACGAATGCTCCACATGCGGGTTTCACATGCCACCACTCCACATTTTCACGCAACTTCAGCGCCACAGCCGTTTTCAGATAGCCCTCAATGCAAAGGCTCTAGAGGCAAATATTGTGTGAGAGCTAATTCAATCAAGGAAACACTGCATGTTGGTGAAGGGCATATTGAAGAAGGATCAGCCGAGTGGTTCTTGTGGGAGAACAACTCCATTTGGCTCACTAACTTCACACACCATCAGGCTTCCAAGCAGCTCTCCAGGAAAACTCAGTTTTCACACTCTATGCTTAGTGCCCTTTGAGTGCCTAGGACTGAAATGAAGCTTGGTGAGCATCCCACACAAACGAATGCTCCACATGCGGGTTTCACATGCCACCACTCCACATCACAGGCAACTTCAGCCCCACAGCCATTTTCAGATAGCCCTCAATGCAAAGGCTCTAGACGCAAATAATGGTGTGAGAGCTAATTCAATCAAGGAAACACTGCATCTTTCTGAAGGGCATATTGAAGAAGGATAAGCCGAGTGGTTCTTGTGGGAGAACAACTCCATTTGGCTCACTAACTTCACACACCATCAGGCTTCCAAGCAGCTCTCAAGGAAACTCAGTTTTCACACTCTATGCTTAGTGCCCTTTGAGTGCATTATCTAGGAATGTACCTGGCAGAGCATCCCACACAAATGAATGTTCCACATGCGGGTTTCACATGCCACCAACTCACATTCACAGACAACTTCAGCGAGCAGCCGCTTTCAGATAGCCCTCAATGCAAAGGCTCTAGGACACAAATATTGTGTGAGAGCTAATTCAATCAAGGAAACACTGCATGTTGGTGAAGGGCATATTGAAGAAGGATCAGCCGAGTGGTTCTTGTGGGAGAACAACTCCATTTGGCTCACTAACTTCACACACCATCAGGAACCAAGCAGCTCTCAAGGAAACTCAGTTTTCACACTCTATGCTTAGTGCCCTTTAAGTGCATTATCTATAAATGAATCTGGTAGAGCATCCCACACAAACGAATGCTCCACATGCGGGTTTCACATGCCACCAACTCCACATTCACAGGCAACTTCAGCGCCACAGATATTTTCAGCTAGCCCTCAATGCAAAGGCTCTAGACACAAATATTGGTGTGAGAGCTAATTCAATCAAGAAACACTGCATGTTGGTGCAAGGGCATATTGAAGAAGGTTCAGCCGAGTGGTTCTTGTGGGAGAACAACTCCATTTGGCTCACTAACTTCACACACCATCAGGCTTCCAAGCAGCTCTCAAGGAAACTCAGTTTTCACACTCTATGCTTAGTGCCCTTTGAATGCTTATCTAGGAATGAACCTGGTAGAGCATCCCACACAAACGAATGCTCCACATGCGGGTTTCACATGCCACCAACTCCACATCACAGGCAACTTCTGCGCCACAGCCGTTTTCAGATAGCCCTCAATGCAAAGGCTCTAGACGCAAATATTGGTGTGAGAGCTAATTCAATCAAGGAAACACTGCATGTTGGTGAAGGGCATATTGAAGAAGGATCAGCCGAGCGGTTCTTGTGGGAGAACAACTCCATTTGGCTCACTAACTTCACACACCATCAGGCTTCCAAGCAGCTCTCAAGAAACTCAGTTTTCACACTCTATGCTTAGTGCCCTTTGAGTGAATTATCTAGGAATAAACCTGGTAGAGCATCCCACACAAACGAATGCTCCACATGCGGGTTTCACATGCCACCAACTCCACATTTTCACGCAACTTCAGCGCCACAGCCATTTTCAGATAGCCCTCAAAGCAAAGGCTCTAGACGCAAATATTGGTGTGAGAGCTAATTCAATCAAGGAAACACTGCATGTTGGTGAAGGGCATATTGAAGAAATATCAGCCGAGTGGTTCTTGTGGGAGAACAACTCCATTTGGCTCACTAACTTCAGCACAGCCATCAGGCTTCCAAGCAGCTCTCAAGGAAACTCAGTTTTCACACTCTATGCTTAATGCCCCTTGAGTGCCTAGGACTGAAATGAAGCTTGGTGAGCATCCCACACAAACGAATGCTCCACATGCGGGTTTCACATGCCACCAACTCCACATTTTCACGCAACTTCAGCGCCACAGCCGTTTTCAGACAGCCCTCAATGCAAAGGCTCTAGAGGCAAATATGGTGTGAGAGCTAATTCAATCAAGGAAACACTGCATGTTCCTGAAGGGCATATTGAAGAAGGATCAGCCGAGTGGTTCTTGTGGGAGAACAACTCCATTTGGCTCACTAACTTCACACACCATCAGGCTTCCAAGCAGCTCTCAAGGAAACTCAGTTTTCACACTCTATGCTTAGTGCCCTTTGAGTGCCTAGGACTGAAATGAAGCTTGGTGAGCATCCCACACAAACGAATGCTCCACAATGCGGGTTTCACATGCCACCAACTCCACATTCACAGGCAACTTCAGCCCCCACAGCCATTTTCAGATAGCCCTCAATGCAAAGGCTCTAGACGCAAATAATGGTGTGAGAGCTAATTCAATCAAGGAAACACTGCATCTTTCTGAAGGGCATATTGAAGAAGGATCAAGCCGAGTGGTTCTTGTGGGAGAACAACTCCATTTGGCTCACTAAACTTCACACACCATCAGGCTTCCAAGCAGCTCTCAAGGAAACTCAGTTTTCACACTCTATGCTTAGTGCCCTTTGAGTGCATTATCTAGGAATGTACCTGGCAGAGCATCCCACACAAATGAATGTTCCACATGCGGGGTTTCACATGCCACCAACTCCACATTCACAGACAACTTCAGCGAGCAGCCGCTTTCAGATAGCCCTCAATGCAAAGGCTCTAGACACAAATATTGGTGTGAGAGCTAATTCAATCAAGGAAACACTGCATGTTGGTGAAGGGCATATTGAAGAAGGATCAGCCGAGTGGTTCTTGTGGGAGAACAACTCCATTTGGCTCACTAACTTCACACACCATCAGGCTCCAAGCAGCTCTCAAGGAAACTCAGTTTTCACACTCTATGCTTAGTGCCCTTTAAGTGCATTATCTATAAATGAATCTGGTAGAGCATCCCACACAAACGAATGCTCCACATGCGGGTTTCACATGCCACCAACTCCACATTCACAGGCAACTTCAGCGCCACAGATATTTTCAGATAGCCCTCAATGCAAAGGCTCTAGACCCAAATATTGGTGTGAGAGCTAATTCAATCAAGGAAACACTGCATGTTGGTGAAGGGCATATTGAAGAAGGTTCAGCCGAGTGGTCCTTGTGGGAGAACAACTCCATTTGGCTCACTAACTTCACACACCATCAGGCTTCCAAGCAGCTCTCAAGGAAACTCAGTTTTCACACTCTATGCTTAGTGCCCTTTGAATGCATTATCTAGGAATGAACCTGGTAGAGCATCCCACACAAACCAATGCTCCACATTCGGGTTTCACATGCCACCAACTCCACATTCACAGGCAACTTCAGCGCCACAGCCGTTTTCAGATAGCCCTCAATGCAAAGGCTCTAGACGCAAATATTGGTGTGAGAGCTAATTCAATCAAGGAAACACTGCATGTTGGTGAAGGGCATATTGAAGAAATATCAGCCGAGTGGTTCTTGTGGGAGAACAACTCCATTTGGCTCACTAACTTCACACACCATCAGGCTTCCAAGCAGCTCTCAAGGAAACTCAGTTTTCACACTCTATGCTTAGTGCCCTTTGAGTGCCTAGGACTGAAATGAAGCTTGGTGAGCATCCCACACAAACGAATGCTCCACATGGGGTTTCACATGCCACCAACTCCACATTCTCAGGCAATTTCAGCGCCACAGCCGTTTTCAGATAGCCCTCAATGCAAAGGCTCTAGACGCAAATATTGGTGTGAGAGCTAATTCAATCAAGGAAACACTGCATCTTGCTGAAGGGCATATTGAAGAAGGATCAGCCGAGTGGTTCTTGTGGGAGAACAACTCAATTTGGCTCACTAACTTCACACACCATCAGGCTTCCAAGCAGCTCTCAAGGAAACTCAGTTTTCACACTCTATGCTTAGTGCCCTTTGAGTGCCTTATCTATAAATGAATCTGGTAGAGCTTCCCACACAAACGAATGCTCCACATGCGGGTTTCACATGCCACCAACTCCACATTCACAGGCAACTTCAGCGCCACAGCCATTTTCAGATAGCCCTCAATGCAAAGGCTCTAGACGCAAATATTGGTGTGAGAGCTAATTCAATCAAGGAAACACTGCATGTTGGTGAAGGGCATATTGAAGAAGGTTCAGCCGAGTGGTCCTTGTGGGAGAACAACTCCATTTGGCTCACTAACTTCACACACCATCAGGCTTCCAAGCAGCTCTCAAGGAAACTCAGTTTTCACACTCTATGCTTAGTGCCCTTTGAGTGCCTAGGACTGAAATGAAGCTTGGTGAGCATCCCACACAAACGAATGCTCCACATGCGGGTTTCACATGCCACCAACTCCACATTCACAGGCAACTTCAGCGCCACAGCTGTTTTCAGATAGCCCTCAATGCAAAGGCTCTAGACGCAAATATTGGTGTGAGACCTAATTCAATCAGGAAACACTGCATGTTGGTGAAGGGCATATTGAAGAAGGATCAGCCGAGTGGTTCTTGTGGGAGAACAACTCCATTTGGCTCACTAACTTCACACACCATCAGGCTTCCAAGCAGCTCTCAAGGAAACTCAGTTTTCACACTCTATGCTTAGTGCCCTTTCACTGCATTATCTAGGAATGAACCTGGTAGAGCCTCCCACACAAACGAATGCTCCACATGCGGGTTTCACATGCCACCAACTCCACATTCACAGGCAACTTCAGCGCCACAGCCGTTTTCAGATAGCCCTCAATGCAAAGGCTCTAGACGCAAATATTGGTGTGAGAGCTAATTCAATCAAGGAAACACTGCATGTTGGTGAAGGTCATATTGAAGAAGGATCAGCCGAGTGGTTCTTGTGGGAGAACAACTCCATTTGGCTCACTAACTTCACACACCATCAGGCTTCCAAGCAGCTCTCAAGGAAACTCAGTTTTCACACTCTATGCTTAGTGCCCTTTGAGTACATTATCTATAAATGAATCTGGTAGAGCATCCCACACAAACGAATGCTCCACATGCGGGTTTCACATGCCACCAACTCCACATTCACAGGCAACTTCAGCGCCACAGCCATTTTCAGATAGCCCTCAATGCAAAGGCTCTAGACGCAAATATTGGTGTGAGAGCTAATTCAATCAAGGAAACACTGCATGTTGGTGAAGGGCATATTGAAGAAGGTTCAGCCGAGTGGTCCTTGTGGGAGAACAACTCCATTTGGCTCACTAACTTCACACACCATCAGGCTTCCAAGCAGCTCTCAAGGAAACTCAGTTTTCACACTCTATGTTTAGTGCCCTTTGAGTGCCTAGGACTGAAATGAAGCTTGGTGAGCATCCCACACAAACGACTGCTCCACATGCGGGTTTCACATGCAACCAACTCCACATTCTCAGGCAACTTCAGCGCCACAGCCGTTTTCAGATAGCCCTCAATGCAAAGGCTCTAGACGCAAATATTGGTGTGAGAGCTAATTCAATCAAGGAAACACTGCATGTTGGTGAAGGGCATATTGAAGAAGGATAAGCCGAGTGGTCCTTGTGGGAGAACAACACCGTTTGGTTCACTAACTTCACACACCATCAGGCTTCCAAGCAGCTCTCAAGGAAACTCAGTTTTCACACTCTATGCTTAGTGCCCTTTGAGTGCCTAGGATTGAAATGAAGCTTGGTGAGCATCCCACACAAACGAATGCTCCACATGCGGGTTTCACATGCCACCAACTCCACATTCACAGGCAACTTCAGCGCCACAGCCGTTTTCAGATAGCCCTCAATGCAAAGGCTCTAGATGCAAATATTGGTGTGAGAGCTAATTCAATCAAGGAAACACTGCATGTTGGTGAAGGGCATATTGAAGAAGGATCAGCCGAGTGGTTCTTGTGGGAGAACAACTCCATTTGGCTCACTAACTTCACACACCATCAGGCTCCAAGCAGCTCTCAAGGAAACTCAGTTTTCACACTCTATGCTTAGTGCCCTTTGAGTGAATTATCTAGGAATGAACCTGGTAGAGCATCCCACACAAACGAATGCTCTACATGCGGGTTTCACATGCCACCAACTCCACATTCACAGGCAACTTCAGTGCCACAGCCGTTTTCAGATAGCCCTCAATGCAAAGGCTCTAGACGCAAATATTGGTGTGAGAGCTAATTCAATCAAGGAAACACTGCATGTTGGTGAAGGTCATATTGAAGAAGGATCAGCCGAGTGGTTCTTCTGGGAGAACAACTCCATTTGGCTCACTAACTTCACACACCATCAGGGTTCCAAGCAGCTCTCAAGGAAACTCAGTTTTCACACTCTATGCTTAGTGCCCTTTGAGTGCATTATCTATAAATGAATCTGGTAGAGCATCCCACACAAACGAATGCTCCACATGCGGGTTTCACATGCCACCAACTCCACATTCACAGGCAACTTCAGCGCCACAGCCGTTTTCAGATAGCCCTCAATGCAAAGGCTCTAGACGCAAATATTGGTGTGAGAGCTAATTCAATCAAGGAAACACTGCATGTTGGTGAAGGGCATATTGAAGAAGGTTCAGCCGAGTGGTCCTTGTGGGAGAACAACTCCATTTGGCTCACTAACTTCACACACCATCAGGCTTCCAAGCAGCTCTCAAGGAAACTCAGTTTTCACACTCTATGCTTAGTGCCCTTTGAGTGCCTAGGACTGAAATGAAGCTTGGTGAGCATCCCACACAAACGAATGCTCCACATGCGGGTTTCACATGCCACCAACTCCACATTCTCAGGCAACTTCAGCAAACAGCCGCTTTCAGATAGCCCTCAATGCAAAGGCTCTAGACGCAAATATTGGTGTGAGAGCTAATTCAATCAAGGAAACACTGCATGTTGGTGAAGGGCATATTGAAGAAGGATAAGCCGAGTGGTCCTTGTGGGAGAACAACACCGTTTGGTTCACTAACTTCACACACCATCAGGCTTCCAAGCAGCTCTCAAGGAAACTCAGTTTTCACACTCTATGCTTAGTGCCCTTTGAGTGCCTAGGATTGAAATGAAGCTTGGTGAGCATCCCACACAAACGAATGCTCCACATGCGGGTTTCACATGCCACCAACTCCACATTCACAGGCAACTTCAGCGCCACAGCCGTTTTCAGATAGCCCTCAATGCAAAGGCTCTAGATGCAAATATTGGTGTGAGAGCTAATTCAATCAAGGAAACACTGCATGTTGGTGAAGGGCATATTGAAGAAGGATCAGCCGAGTGGTTCTTGTGGGAGAACAACTCCATTTGGCTCAGTAACTTCACACACCATCAGGCTTCCAAGCAGCTGTCAAGGAAACTCAGTTTTCACACTCTATGCTTAGTGCCCTTTGAGTGCATTATCTAGGAATGAACCTGGTAGAGCATCCCACACAAACGAATGCTCCACATGCGGGTTTCACATGCCACCAACTCCACATTCACAGGCAACTTCAGCGCCACAGCCGTTTTCAGATAGCCCTCAATGCAAAGGCTCTAGACGCAAATATTGGTGTGAGAGCTAATTCAATCAAGGAAACACTGCATGTTGGTGAAGGGCATATTGAAGAAGGATCAGCCGAGTGGTTCTTGTGGGAGAACAACTCCATTTGGCTCACTAACTTCACACACCATCAGGCTTCCAAGCAGCTCTCAAGGAAACTCAGTTTTCACACTCTATGCTTAGTGCCCTTTGAGTGCATTATCTATAAATGATTCTCGTAGAGCATCCCACACAAACGAATGCTCCACATGCGGGTTTCACATGCCACCAACTCCACATTCACAGGAAACTTCAGCGCCACAGCCGTTTTCAGATAGCCCTCAAAGCAAAGGCTCTAGACGCAAATATTGGTGTGAGAGCTAATTCAATCAAGGAAACACTGCATGTTGGTGAAGTGCATATTGAAGAAGGATCAGCCGAGTGGTCCTTGTGGGAGAACAACTCCATTTGGCTCACTAACTTCACACACCATCAGGCTTCCAAGCAGCTCTCAAGGAAACTCAGTTTTCACACTCTATGCTTAGTGCCCTTTGAGTGCATTATCTAGGAATAAACCTGGTAGAGCATCCCACACAAACGAATGCTCCACATGCGGGTTTCACATGCCACCAACTCCACATTCACAGGAAACTTCAGCGCCACAGCCGTTTTCAGATAGCCCTCAATGCAAAGGCTCTAGACGCAAATATTGGTGTGAGAGCTAATTCAATCAAGGAAACACTGCATGTTGGTGAAGGGCATATTGAAGAAGGATCAGCCGAGTGGTCCTTGTGGGAGAACAACTCCATTTGGCTCACTAACTTCACACACCATCAGGTTTCCAAGCAGCTCTCAAGGAAACTCAGTTTTCCCACTCTATGCTTAGTGCCCTTTGAGTGCCTAGGACTGAAATGAAGCTTGGTGAGCTTCCCACACAAACGAATGCTCCACATGCGGGTTTCACATGCCAGCAACTCCACATTCTCAGGTAATTTCAGCGCCACAGCCATTTTCAGACAGCCCTCAATGCAAAGGCTCTAGACGCAAATATTGGTGTGAGAGCTAATTCAATCAAGGAAACACTGCATGCTGGTGAAGGGTATATTGAAGAAGGATCAGCCGAGTGGTTCTTGTGGGAGAACAACTCCATTTGGCTCACTAACTTCACACACCATCAGGCTCCAAGCAGCTCTCAAGGAAACTCAGTTTTCACACTCTATGCTTAGTGCCCTTTGAGTGCATTATCTAGGAATGTACCTGGTAGAGCATCCCACACAAACGAATGTTCCACATGCAGGTTTCACATGCCACCAACTCCACATTCACAAACAACTTCAGCGAACAGCCGCTTTATGATAGCCCTCAATGCAAAGGCTCTAGACGCAAATATTGGTGTGAGAGCTAATTCAATCAAGGAAACACTGCATGTTGGTGAAGGGCATATTGAAGAAGGATCAGCCGAGTGGTTCTTGTGGGAGAACAACTCCATTTGGCTCACTAACTTCACACACCATCAGGCTCCAAGCAGCTCTCAAGGAAACTCAGTTTTCACACTCTATGCTTAGTGCCCTTTGTGTGCCTAGGACTGAAATGAAGCTTGGTGAGCATCCCACACAAACGAATGCTCCACATGCGGGTTTCACATGCCACCAACTCCACATTCACAGGCAACTTCAGCACCACAGCCGTTTTCAGATAGCCCTCAATGCAAAGGCTCTAGACGCAAATATTGGTGTGAGAGCTAATTCAATCAAGGAAACACTGCATGTTGGTGAAGTGCATATTGAAGAAGGATAAGCCGAGTGGTCCTTGTGGGAGAACAACTCCATTTGGCTCACTAACTTCACACACCATCAGGCTTCCAAGCAGCTCTCAAGGAAACTCAGTTTTCACACTCTATGCTTAGTGCCCTTTGAGTGCCTAGGACTGAAATGAAGCTTGGTGAGCATCCCACACAAACGAATGCTCCACATGCGGGTTTCACATGCCACCAACTCCACATTTTCACGCAACTTCTGCGCCACAGGTGTTTTCAGATAGCCCTCAATGCAAAGGCTCTAGACGCAAATATTGGTGTGAGAGCTAATTCAATCAAGGAAACACTGCATGTTGGTGAAGGGCATATTGAAGAAGGATCAGCCGAGTGGTTCTTGTGGGAGAACAACTCCATTTGGCTCACTAACTTCACACACCATCAGGCTTCCAAGCAGCTCTCAAGGAAACTCAGTTTTCACACTCTATGCTTAGTGCCCTTTGAGTGCATTATCTAGGAATGAATCTGGTAGAGCATCCCACACAAACGAATGCTCCACATGCGGGTTTCACATGCCACCAACTCCACATTCACAGGCAACTTCAGCGCCACAGCCGTTTTCAGATAGCCCTCAATGCAAAGGCTCTAGACGCAAATATTGGTGTGAGAGCTAATTCAATCAAGGAAACACTGCATGTTGGTGAAGGGCATATTGAAGAAGGTTCAGCCGAGTGGTCCTTGTGGGAGAAAAACTCCATTTGGCTCAGTAACTTCACACACCATCAGGCTCCAAGCAGCTCTCAAGGAAACTCAGTTTTCACACTCTATGCTTAGTGCCCTTTGATTTACTAGGACTGAATGAAGTTGGTGAGCTTCCCACACAAACGAATGCTCCACATGCGGGTTTCACATGCCACCAACTCCACATTCTCAGTAACTTCTGCGCCACAGCCATTTTCAGACAGCCCTCAATGCAAAGGCTCTAGACGCAAATATTGGTGTGAGAGCTAATTCAATCAAGGAAACACTGCATGTTGGTGAAGGGCATATTGAAGAAGGATCAGCCGAGTGGTTCTTGTGGGAGAACAACTCCATTTGGCTCACTAACTTCACACACCATCAGGCTCCAAGCAGCTCTCAAGGAAACTCAGTTTTAACACTCTATGCTTAGTGCCCTTTGTGTGCCTAGGACTGAAATGAAGCTTGCTGAGCATCCCACACAAACGAATGCTCCACATGCGGGTATCACATGCCACCAACTCCACATTTTCACGCAACTTCTGCGCCACAGGTGTTTTCAGATAGCCCTCAATGCAATGGCTCTAGACGCAAATATTGGTGTGAGAGCTAATTCAATCAAGGAAACACTGCATGTTGGTGAAGGGCATATTGAAGAAGGATCAGCCGAGTGGTTCTTGTGGGAGAACAACTCCATTTGGCTCACTAACTTCACACACCATCAGGCTCCAAGTAGCTCTCAAGGAAACTCAGTTTTCACACTCTATGCTTAGTGCCCTTTGTGTGCCTAGGACTGAAATGAAGCTTGGTGAGCATCCCACACAAACGAATGCTCCACATGCGGGTTTCACATGCCACCAACTCCACATTCACAGGCAACTTTAGCACCACAGCCGTTTTCAGATAGCCCTCAATGCAAAGGCTCTAGATGCAAATATTGGTGTGAGAGCTAATTCAATCAAGGAAACACTGCATGTTGGTGAAGGGCATATTGAAGAAGGATCAGCCGAGTGGTTCTTGTGGGAGAACAACTCCATTTGGCTCACTAACTTCACACACCATCAGGCTTCCAAGCAGCTCTCAAGGAAACTCAGTTTTCACACTCTATGCTTAGTGCCCTTTGAGTGCCTAGGACTGAAATGAAGCTTGGTGAGCATCCCACACAAACGAATGCTCCACATGCGGGTTTCACATGCCACCGACTCCACATTTTCACGCAACTTCTGCGCCACAGGTGTTTTCAGATAGCCCTCAATGCAAAGGCTCTAGACGCAAATATTGGTGTGAGAGCTAATTCAATCAAGGAAACACTGCATGTTGGTGAAGGGCATATTGAAGAAGGATCAGCCGAGTGGTTCTTGTGGGAGAACAACTCCATTTGGCTCACTAACTTCACACACCATCAGGCTTCCAAGCAGCTCTCAAGGAAACTCAGTTTTCACACTCTATGCTTAGTGCCCTTTGAGTGCATTATCTAGGAATGAATCTGGTAGATTATCCCACAAAAACGAATGCTCCACATGCGGGTTTCACATGCCACCAACTCCACATTCACAGGCAATTTCAGCGCCACAGGTGTTTTCAGATAGCCCTCAATGCAAAGGCTCTAGACGCAAATATTGGTGTGAGAGCTAATTCAATCAAGGAAACACTGCATGTTGGTGAAGGGCATATTGAAGAAGGTTCAGCCGAGTGGTCCTTGTGGGAGAACAACTCCATTTGGCTCAGTAACTTCACACACCATCAGGCTCCAAGCAGCTCTCAAGGAAACTCAGTTTTCACACTCTATGCTTAGTGCCCTTTGAGTGACTAGGACTGAATGAAGTTGGTGAGCTTCCCACACAAACGAATGCCCCACATGCGGGTTTCACATGCCACCAACTCCACATTCTCAGTAACTTCAGCGCCACAGCCATTTTCAGACAGCCCTCAATGCAAAGGCTCTAGACGCAAATATTGGTGTGAGAGCTAATTCAATCAAGGAAACACTGCATGTTGGTGAAGGGCATATTGAAGAAGGATCAGCCGAGTGGTTCTTGTGGGAGAACAACTCCATTTGGCTCACTAACTTCACACACCATCAGGCTCCAAGCAGCTCTCAAGGAAACTCAGTTTTCACACTCTATGCTTAGTGCCCTTTGAGTGAATTATCTAGGATTGAATCTGGTAGAGCATCCCACACAAACGAATGTTCCACATGCAGGTTTCACATGCCACCAACTCCACATTCACAGGCAACTTCAGCGAACAGCCGCTTTCAGATAGCCCTCAATGCAAAGGCTCTAGACGCAAATATTGGTGTGAGAGCTAATTCAATCAAGGAAACACTGCATGTTGGTGAAGGGCATATTGAAGAAGGATCAGCCGAGTGGTTCTTGTGGGAGAACAACTCCATTTGGCTCACTAACTTCACACACCATCAGGCTTCCAAGCAGCTCTCAAGGAAACTCAGTTTTCACACTCTATGCTTAGTGCCCTTTGAGTGCCTAGGACTGAAATGAAGCTTGCTGAGCATCCCACACAAACGAATGCTCCACATGCGGGTTTCACATGCCACCAACTCCACATTCACAGGCAACTTCAGCGCCACAGCCGTTTTCAGATAGCCCTCAATGCAAAGGCTCTAGACGCAAATATTGGTGTGAGAGCTAATTCAATCAAGGAAACACTGCATGTTGGTGAAGGGCATATTGAAGAAGGATCAGCCGAGTGGTTCTTGTGGGAGAACAACTCCATTTGGCAAACTAACTTCACACACCATCAGGCTCCAAGCAGCTCTCAAGGAAACTCAGTTTTCACACTCTATGCTTAGTGCCCGTTGAGTGCATTATCTAGAAATGAACCTGGTAAAGCATCCCACACAAACGAATGCTCCACATGCGGGTTTCACATGCCACCAACTCCACATTCTCAGGTAACTTCAGCGCCACAGCCATTTTCAGATAGCCATCAATGCAAAGGCTCTAGACGCAAATATATGTGTGAGAGCTAATTCAATCAAGGAAACACTGCATGTTGGTGAAGGGCATATTGAAGAAGGATCAGCCGAGTGGTTCTTGTGGGAGAACAACTCCATTTGGCTCACTAACTTCACACACCATCAGGCTTCCAAGCAGCTCTCAAGGAAACTCAGTTTTCACACTCTAAGCTTAGTGCCCTTTGAGTGCATTATCTAGGAGAGAACCTGGTAGAGCATCCCACACAAACGAATGCTCCACATGCGGGTTTCACATGCCACCAACTCCACATTCTCAGGCAACTTCAGCGCCACAGCCATTTTCAGATAGCCCTCAATGCAAAGGCTCTAGACGCAAATATTGGTGTGAGAGCTAATTCAATCAAGGAAACACTGCATGTTGGTGAAGGGCATATTGAAGAAGGATCAGCCGAGTGGTTCTTGTGGGAGAACAACTCCATTTGGCTCACTAACTTCACACACCATCAGGCTTCCAAGCAGCTCTCAAGGAAACTCAGTTTTCACACTCTATGCTTAGTGCCCTTTGAGTGCATTATCTAGGAATGAACCTGGTAGAGCATTCCACACAAACGAATGCTCCACATGCGGGTTTCACATGCCACCAACTCCACATTCACAGGCAACTTCAGCGCCACAGCCGTTTTCAGATAGCCCTCAATGCCAAGGCTCTAGACGCAAATATTGGTGTGAGAGCTAATTCAATCAAGGAAACACTGCATGTTGGTGAAGGGCATATTGAAGAAGGTTCAGCCGAGTGGTCCTTGTGTGAGAACAACTCCATTTGGCTCACTAACTTCACACACCATCAGGCTTCCAAGCAGCTCTCAAGGAAACTCAGTTTTCACACTCTATGCTTAGTGCCCTTTGACTGCCGAGGACTGAAATGAAGCTTGGTGAGCATCCCCCACAAACGAATGCTCTACATGCGGGTTTCACATGCCACCAACTCCACATTTTAACGCAACTTCTGCGCCACAGCTGTTTTCAGATAGCCCTCAATGCAAAGGCTCTAGACGCAAATATTGGTGTGAGAGCTAATTCAATCAAGGAAACACTGCATGTTGCTGAAGGGCATATTGAAGAAGGATCAGCCGAGTGGTTCTTGTGGGAGACCAACTCCATTGGGCTCACTAACTTCACACACCATCAGGCTTCCAAGCAGCTCTCAAGGAAACTCAGTTTTCACACTCTATGCTTAGTGCCCTTTGAGTGCATTATCTAGGATTGAATCTGGTAGAGCATCCCACACAAACGAATGCTCCACATGCGGGTTTCACATGCCACCAACTCCACATTCTCAGGCAACTTCATTGCCACAGCCATTTTCAGATAGCCCTCAATGCAAAGCCTCTAGATGTAAATATTGGTGTGAGAGCTAATTCAATCAAGGAAACACTGCATGTTGGTGAAGGGCATATTGAAGAAGAATCAGCCGAGTAGTTCTTGTGGGAGAACAACTCCATTTGGCTCACTAACTTCACACACCATCAGGCTCCAAGCAGCTCTCAAGGAAACTCAGTTTTCACACTCTATGCTTAGTGCCCCTTGTGTGCCAGGACTGAAATGAAACTTGGTGAGCATCCCACACAAACGAATGCTCCACATGCGGGTTTCTCATGCCACCAACTCCACATTCTCAGGCAACTTCAGCGAACAGCCGTTTTCAGATAGCCCTCAATGCAAAGGCTCTAGACGCAAATATTGGTGTGAGAGCTAATTCAATCAAGGAAACACTGCATGTTGGTGAAGGGCATATTGAAGAAGGATCAGCCGAGTGGTTCTTGTGGGAGAACAACTCCATTTGGCTCACTAACTTCACACACCATTAGGCTCCAAGCAGCTCTCAAGGAAACTCAGTTTTCACACTCTATGCTTAGTGCCCCTTGTGTGCCAGGACTGAAATGAAACTTGGTGAGCATCCCACACAAACGAATGCTCCACATGCTGGTTTCACATGCCCCAACTCCACATTTTCACACAACTTCAGCGCCACAGCCGTTTTCAGATAGCCCTCAATGCAAAGGCTCTAGACGCAAATATTGGTGTGAGAGCTAATTCAATCAAGGAAACACTGCATGTTGGTGAAGGGCATATTGAAGAAGGATCAGCCGAGTGGTTCTTCTGGGAGAACAACTCCATTTGGCTCACTAACTTCACACACCATCAGGCTTCCAAGCAGCTCTCAAGGAAACTCAGTTTTCACACTCTATGCTTAGTGCCCTTTGAGTGCATTATCTAGGATTGAATCTGGTAGAGCATCCCACACAAACGAATGCTCCACATGCGGGTTTCACATGCCACCAACTCCACATTTTCACACAACTTCAGCGCCACAGCCGTTTTCAGATAGCCCTCAATGCAAAGGCTCTAGACGCAAATATTGGTGTGAGAGCTAATTCAATCAAGGAAACACTGCATGTTGGTGAAGGGCATATTGAAGAAGGATCAGCCGAGTGGTTCTTGTGGGAGAACAACTCCATTTGGCTCACTAACTTCACACACCATCAGGCTTCCAAGCAGCTCTCAAGGAAACTCAGTTTTCACACTCTACGCTTAGTGCCCTTTGAGTGCCTAGGACTGAAATGAACCTTGGTGAGCATCCCACACAAACGAATGCTCCACATGCGGGTTTCACATGCCACCAACTCCACATTCTCAGGCAAATTCAGCGCCACAGCCGTTTTCAGATAGCCCTCAATGCAAAGGCTCTAGACGCAAATATTGGTGTGAGAGCTAATTCAATCAAGGAAACACTGCATGTTGGTGAAGGGCATATTGAAGAAGGATCAGCCGAGTGGTTCTTGTGGGAGAACAACTCCATTTGGCTCACTAACTTCACACACCATCAGGCTTCCAAGCAGCTCTCAAAGAAACTCAGTTTTCACACTCTATGCTTAGTGCCCTTTGAGTGCATTATCTAGGATTGAATCTGGTAGAGCATCCCACACAAACGAATGCTCCACATGCGGGTTTCACATGCCACCAACTCCACATTCACAGGCAACTTCAGTGCCACAGCCATTTTCAGATAGCCCTCAATGCAAAGCCTCTAGATGTAAATATTGGTGTGAGAGCTAATTCAATCAAGGAAACACTGCATGTTGGTGAAGGGCATATTGAAGAAGAATCAGCCGAGTAGTTCTTGTGGGAGAACAACTCCATTTGGCTCACTAACTTCACACACCATCAGGCTCCAAGCAGCTCTCAAGGAAACTCAGTTTTCACACTCTATGCTTAGTGCCCCTTGTGTGCCAGGAATGAAATGAAACTTGGTGAGCATCCCACACAAACGAATGCTCTACATGCTGGTTTCACATGCCCCAACTCCACATTTTCACACAACTTCAGCGCCACAGCCGTTTTCAGATAGCCCTCAATGCAAAGGCTCTAAACGCAAATATTGGTGTGAGAGCTAATTCAATCAAGGAAACACTGCATGTTGGTGAAGGGCATATTGAAGAAGGATCAGCCGAGTGGTTCTTGTGGGAGAACAACTCCATTTGGCTCACTAACTTCACACACCATCAGGCTTCCAAGCAGCTCTCAAGGAAACTAAGTTTTCACACTCTACGCTTAGTGCCCTTTGACTGCCTAGGACTGAAATGAACCTTGGTGAGCATCCCACACAAACGAATGCTCCACATGCGGGTTTCACATGCCACCAACTCCACATTCTCAGGCAAATTCAGCGCCACAGCCGTTTTCAGATAGCCCTCAATGCAAAGGCTCTAGACGCAAATATTGGTGTGAGAGCTAATTCAATCAAGGAAACACTGCATGTTGGTGAAGGGCATATTGAAGAAGAATCAGCCGAGTGGTTCTTGTGGGAGAACAACTCCATTTGGCTCACTAACGTCACACACCATCAGGCTTCCAAGCAGCTCTCAAGGAAACTCAGTTTTCACACTCTATGCTTAGTGCCCTTTGAGTGCATTATCTAGGAATGAACCTGGTAGAGCATCCCACACAAACGAATGCTCCACATGCGGGTTTCACATGCCACCAACTCCACATTCTCAGGCAACTTCAGCGCCACAGCCATTTTCAGACAGCCCTCAATGCAAAGGCTCTAGACGCAAATATTGGTGTGAGAGCTAATTCAATCAAGGAAACACTGCATGTTGGTGAAGGGCATATTGAAGAAGGATCAGCCGAGTGGTTCTTGTGGGAGAACAACTCCATTTGGCTCACTAACTTCACACACCATCAGGCTTCCTAGCAGCTCTCAAGGAAACTCAGTTTTCACACTCTATGCTTAGTGCCCTTTGAGTGCATTTTCTAGGAATGAACCTGGTAGAGCATCCCACACAAACGAATGCTCCACATGCGGGTTTCACATGCCACCAACTCCACATTCACAGGCAACTTCAGCGCCACAGCCGTTTTCAGATAGCCCTCAATGCAAAGGCTCTAGACGCAAATATTGGTGTGAGAGCTAATTCAATCAAGGAAACACTGCATGTTGGTGAAGGGCATATTGAAGAAGGATGAGCCGAGTGGTTCTTGTGGGAGAACAACACCATTTGGCTCACTAACTTCTCACACCATCAGGCTCCAAGCAGCTCTCAAGGAAACTCAGTTTTTACACTCTATGCTTAGTGCCCCTTGTGTGCCAGGACTGAAATGAAACTAGGTGAGCATCCCACACAAACGAATGCTCCACATGCTGGTTTCACATGCCCCAACTCCACATTTTCACACAACTTCAGCGCCACAGCCGTTTACAGATAGCCCTCAATGCAAAGGCTCTAGACGCAAATATATTGGTGTGAGAGCTAATTCAATCAAGGAAACACTGCATGTTGGTGAAGGGCATATTGAAGAAGGATCAGCCGAGTGGTTCTTGTGGGAGAACAACTTCATTTGGCTCACTAACTTCACACACCATCAGGCTTCCAAGCAGCTCTCAAGGAAACACAGTTTTCACACTCTATGCTTAGTGCCCTTTGAGTGCCTAGGACTGAAATGAAGCTTGGTGAGCATCCCACACAAACGAATGCTCCACATGCGGGTTCCACATGCCACCAACTCCACATTCTCAGGCAACTTCAGCGCCACAGCCATTTTCAGATAGCCCTCAATGCAAAGGCTCTAGACGCAAATATTGGTGTGAGAGCTAATTCAATCAAGGAAACACTGCATGTTGGTGAAGGGCATATTGAAGAAGAATCAGCCGAGTGGTTCTTGTGGGAGAACAACTCCATTTGGCTCACTAACGTCACACACCATCAGGCTTCCAAGCAGCTCTCAAGGAAACTCAGTTTTCACACTCTATGCTTAGTGCCCTTTGAGTGCATTATCTAGGAATGAACCTGGTAGAGCATCCCACACAAACGAATGCTCCACATGCGGGTTTCACATGCCACCAACTCCACATTCTCAGGCAACTTCAGCGCCACAGCCATTTTCAGATAGCCCTCAATGCAAAGGCTCTAGACGCAAATATTGGTGTGAGAGCTAATTCAATCAAGGAAACACTGCATGTTGGTGAAGGGCATATTGAAGAAGGATCAGCCGAGTGGTTCTTGTGGGAGAACAACTCCATTTGGCTCACTAACTTCACACACCATCAGGCTTCCTAGCAGCTCTCAAGGAAACTCAGTTTTCACACTCTATGCTTAGTGCCCTTTGAGTGCATTATCTAGGAATGAACCTGGTAGAGCATCCCACACAAACGAATGCTCCACATGCGGGTTTCACATGCCACCAACTCCACATTCACAGGCAACTTCAGCGCCACAGCCGTTTTCAGACAGCCCTCAATGCAAAGGCTCTAGATGCAAATATTGGTGTGAGAGCTAATTCAATCAAGGAAACACTGCATGTTGGTGAAGGGCATATTGAAGAAGGATGAGCCGAGTGGTTCTTGTGGGAGAACAACTCCATTTGGCTCACTAACTTCACACACCATCAGGCTTCCTAGCAGCTCTCAAGGAAACTCAGTTTTCACACTCTATGCTTAGTGCCCTTTGAGTGCATTATCTAGGAATGAACCTGGTAGAGCATCCCACACAAACGAATGCTCCACATGCGGGTTTCACATGCCACCAACTCCACATTCACAGGCAACTTCAGCGCCACAGCCGTTTTCAGACAGCCCTCAATGCAAAGGCTCTAGATGCAAATATTGGTGTGAGAGCTAATTCAATCAAGGAAACATTGCATGTTGGTGAAGGGAATATTGAGGAAGGATCAACCAAGTGGTCCTTGTGGGAGAACAACTCCATTTGGCTCACTAACTTCACACACCATCAGGCTTCCAAGCAGCTCTCAAGGAAACTCAGTTTTCACACTCTATGCTTAGTGCCCTTTGTGTGCCTTGGATTGAAAGGAAGCTTGGTGAGCATCCCACACAAACGAATGCTCCACATGCGGGTTTCACATGCCACCAACTCCACATTCACAGGCAACTTCAGTGCCACAGCCATTTTCAGATAGCCCTCAATGCAAAGCCTCTAGATGTAAATATTGGTGTGAGAGCTAATTCAATCAAGGAAACACTGCATGTTGGTGAAGGGCATATTGAAGAAGAATCAGCCGAGTAGTTCTTGTGGGAGAACAACTCCATTTGGCTCACTAACTTCACACACCATCAGGCTTCCAAGCAGCTCTCAAGGAAACTCAGTTTTCACACTCTATGCTAAGTGCCCTTTGAGTGCATTATCTAGGAATGAACCTGGTAGAGCATCCCACACAAACGAATGCTCCACATGCGGGTTTCACATGCCACCAACTCCACATTCACAGGCAACTTCAGCGCCACAGCCGTTTTCAGATAGCCCTCAATGCAAAGGCTCTAGACGCAAATATTGGTGTGAGAGCTAATTCAATCAAGGAAACACTGCATGTTGGTGATGGGCATATTGAAGAAGGATCAGCCGAGTGGTTCTTGTGGGAGAACAACTCCATTTGGCTCACTAACTTCACACACCATCAGGCTCCAAGCAGCTCTCAAGGAAACTCAGTTTTCACACTCTATGCTTAGTGCCCTTTGTGTGCCTAGGACTGAAATGAAGCTTGGTGAGCATCCCACACAAACGCATGCTCCACATGCGGGTTTCACATGCCACCAACTCCACATTTTCACACAACTTCAGCGCCACAGCCGTTTTCAGATAGCCCTCAATGCAAAGGCTCTAGACGCAAATATTGGTGTGAGAGCTAATTCAATCAAGGAAACACTGCATGTTGGTGAAGGGCATATTGAAGAAGGATCAGCCGAGTGGTTCTTGTGGGAGAACAACTCCATTTGGCTCACTAACTTCACACACCATCAGGCTTCCAAGCAGCTCTCAAGGAAACTCAGTTTTCACACTCTATGCTTAGTGCCCTTTGAGTGCATTATTTAGGAATGAACCTGGTAGAGCATCCCACACAAACGAATGCTCCACATGCGGGTTTCACATGCCACCAACTCCACATTCTCAGGCAACTTCAGCGCCACAGCCGTTTTCAGATAGCCCTCAATGCAAAGGCTCTAGACGCAAATATTGGTGTGAGAGCTAATTCAATCAAGGAAACACTGCATGTTGGTGAAGGGCATATTGAAGAAGGATGAGCCGAGTGGTTCTTGTGGGAGAACAACTCCATTTGGCTCACTAACTTCACACACCATCAGGCTTCCAAGCAGCTCTCAAGGAAACTCAGTTTTCACACTCTATGCTTAGTGCCCTTTGAGTGCATTATCTAGGAATGAACCTGGTAGAGCATCCCACACAAACGAATGCTCCACATGCGGGTTTCACATGCCACCAACTCCACATTCTCAGGCAACTTCAGCCCCACAGCCATTTTCAGATAGCCCTCAATGCAAAGGCTCTAGACGCAAATATTGGTGTGAGAGCTAATTCAATCAAGGAAACACTGCATGTTGGTGAAGGGCATATTGAAGAAGGATAAGCCGAGTGGTTCTTGTGGGAGAACAACTCTATTTGGCCCCACTAACTTCACACACCATCAGGCTTCCAAGCAGCTCTCAAGGAAACTCAGTTTTCACACTCTATTCTTAGTGCCCTTTGAGTGCCTAGGAGTGAAATGAAGCTGGTAGAGCATCCCACACAAACGAATGCTCCACATGCGGGTTTCACATGCCACCAACTCCACATTCACAGGCAACTTCAGCGCCACAGCCGTTTTCAGATAGCCCTCAATGCAAAGGGTCTAGACGCAAATATTGGTGTGAGAGCTAATTCAATCAAGGAAACACTGCATGTTGGTGAAGGGCATATTGAAGAAGGATCAGCCGAGTGGTTCTTGTGGGAGAACAACTCCATTTGGCTCACTAACTTCACACACCATCAGGCTTCCAAGCAGCTCTCAAGGAAACTCAGTTTTCACACTCTATGCTTAGTGCCCTTTGAGTGCATTATCTAGGAATGAACCTGGTAGAGCATCCCACACAAACGAATGCTCCACATGCGAGTTCCACATGCCACCAACTCCACATTCTCAGGCAACTTCAGCGCCACAGCCGTTTTCAGATAGCCCTCAATGCAAAGGCTCTAGATGCAAATATTGGTGTGAGAGCTACTTCAATCAAGGAAACACTGCATCTTGCTGAAGGGCATATTGAAGAAGGATGAGCCGAGTGGTTCTTGTGGGAGAACAACTCCATTTGGCTCACTAACTTCACACACCATCAGGCTTCCAAGCAGCTCTCAAGGAAACTCAGTTTTCACACTCTATGCTTAGTGCCCTTTGAGTGCATTATCTAGCAATGAACCTGGTAGAGCATCCCACACAAACGAATGCTCCATGCGAGTTCCACATGCCACCAACTCCACATTCTCAGGCAACTTCAGCGCCACAGCCGTTTTCAGATAGCCCTCAATGCAAAGGCTCTAGACGCAAATATTGGTGTGAGAGCTACTTCAATCAAGGAAACACTGCATCTTGCTGAAGGGCATATTGAAGAAGGATCAGCCGAGTGGTTCTTGTGGGAGAACAATTCCATTTGGCTCACTAACTTCACACACCATCAGGCTTCCAAGCAGCTCTCAAGGAAACTCAGTTTTCACACTCTATGCTTAGTGCCCTTTGAGTGCCTAGGACTGAAATGAAGCTTGGTGAGCATCCCACACAAACGAATGCTCCACATGCGGGTTTCACATGCCACCAACTCCACATTCACAGGCAACTTCAGCGCCACAGCCGTTTTCAGACAGCCCTCAATGCAAAGGCTCTAGATACAATTATTGGTGTGAGAGCTAATTCAATCAAGGAAACACTTCATGTTGATGAAGGGAATATTATGGAAGGATCAACCAAGTGGTCCTTGTGCGAGAACAACTCCATTTGGCTCACTAACTTCACACACCATCAGGCTTCCAAGCAGCTCTCAAGGAAACTCAGTTTTCACACTCTATGCTTAGTGTCCTTTGTGTGCCTTGGATTGAAATGAAGCTTGGTGAGCATCCCACACAAACGAATGCTCCACATGCGGGTTTCACATGCCACCAACTCCACATTCTCAGGCAAATTCAGTGCCACAGCCATTTTCAGATAGCCCTCAATGCAAAGCCTCTAGATGTAAATATTGGTGTGAGAGCTAATTCAATCAAGGAAACACTGCATGTTGGTGAAGGGCATATTGAAGAAGAATCAGCCGAGTAGTTCTTGTGGGAGAACAACTCTATTTGGCTCACTAACTTCACACACCATCAGGCTTCCAAGCAGCTCTCAAGGAAACTCAGTTTTCACACTCTATGCTTAGTGCCCTTTGTGTGCCTAGGACTGAAATGAAGCTTGGTGAGCATCCCACACAAACGAATGCTCCACATGCGGGTTCCACATGCCACCAACTCCACATTCTCAGGCAACTTCAGCGCCACAGCCATTTTCAGATAGCCCTCAATGCAAAGGCTCTAGACGCAAATATTGGTGTGAGAGCTAATTCAATCAAGGAAACACTGCATGTTGGTGAAGGGCATATTGAAGAAGGATCAGCCGAGTGGTTCTTGTGGGAGAACAACTCTATTTGGCTCACTAACTTCACACACCATCAGGCTTCCAAGCAGCTCTCAAGGAAACTCAGTTTTCACACTCTATGCTTAGTGCCCTTTGAGTGCATTATCTAGGAATGAAGCTGGTAGAGCATCCCACACAAACGAATGCTCCACATGCGGGTTTCACATGCCACCAACTCCACATTCACAGGCAACTTCAGCGCCACAGCCGTTTTCAGATAGCCCTCAATGCAAAGGCTCTAGACGCAAATATTGGTGTGAGAGCTAATTCAATCAAGGAAACACTGCATGTTGGTGAAGGGCATATTGAAGAAGGATCAGCCGAGTGGTTCTTGTGGGAGAACAACTCCATTTGGCTCACTAACTTCACACACCATCAGGCTTCCAAGCAGCTCTCAAGGAAACCTCAGTTATCACACTCTATGCTTAGTGCCCTTTGAGTGCATTATCTAGGAATGAACCTTTTAGAGCCATCCCACACAAACGAATGCTCCACATGCGGGTTTCACATGCCACCAACTCCACATTCACAGGCAACTTCAGCGCCACAGCCATTTTCAGATAGCCCTCAATGCAAAGGCTCTAGACGCAAATATTGGTGTGAGAGCTAATTCAATCAAGGAAAAACTGCATGTTGCTGAAGGGGCAAATTGAAGAAGGATCAGCCGAGTGGTTCTTGTGGGAGAACAACTCCATTTGGCTCACTAACTTCACACACCATCAGGCTTCCAAGCAGCTCTCAAGGAAACTGAGTTTTCACACTCTATGCTTAGAGCCCTTTGAGTGCCTAGGACTGAAATGAAGCTTGATTAGTATCCCACACAAACGAATGCTCCACATGCGGGTTTCACATGCCACCAACTCCACATTCACAGGCAACTTCAGGGCCAAAGCCGCTTTGAGACAGCCCTCAATGCAAAGGCTCTTATCCGCAAATATTGGTGGTGAGAGCTAATTCAATCAAGGAAACACTGCATGTTGGTGAAGGGCATATTGAATGAGGATCAACAAAGTGTTCCTTGTGGGAGAACAACTCCATTAGGCTCACTAACTTCACACACCATCAGGCTTCCAAGCAGCTCTCAGGAAAACTCAGTTTTCACACTCTATGCTTAGTGCCCTTTGAGTGCCTAGGACTGAAATGAAGCTTGCTGAGCATCCCACACAAACGCATGCTCCACATGCGGGTTCCACATGCCACCAGCTCCACATTCACAGGCAACTTCAGTGCCACAGCCGCTTTCAGATAGCCCTCAATGCAAAGGCTCTAGACGCAAATATTGGTGTGAGAGGCTAATTCAATCAAGGAAACACTGCATGTTGGTGAAGGGCATATAGAAGAAGGATCAACCAAGTGGTCCTTGTACGAGAACAACTCCATTTCGCTCACTAACTTCACACACCATCAGGCTTCCAAGCAGCTCTCAAGGAAACTCAGTTTTCACACTCTATGCTTAGTGCCCCTTTGTGTGCCTAGGACTGAAATGAAGCTTGGTGAGCATCCCACACAAACGAATGCTCCACATGCGGGTTCCACATGCCACCAACTCCACATTCTCAGGCAACTTCAGCGCCACAGCCATTTTCAGATAGCCCTCAATGCAAAGGCTCTAGACGCAAATATTGGTGTGAGAGCTAATTCAATCAGGAAACACTGCATGTTGGTGAAGGGCATATTGAAGAAGGATCAGCCGAAGGTGGTTCTTGTGGGAGAACAACTCCATTTTGGCCTCACTAACTTCACACACCATCAGGCTTCCAAGCAGCTCTCAAGGAACTCAGTTTTCACACTCTATGCTTAGTGCCCTTTGAGTGCATTATCTAGGAATGAATCTGGTAGAGCATCCCACACAAACGAATGCTCACATGCGGGTTTCACATGCCACCAACTCCACATTCTCAGGCAACTTCAGCGCCACAGCCGTTTTCAGATAGCCCTCAATGCAAAGGCTCTAGACGCAAATATTGGTGTGAGAGCTAATTCAATCAAGGAAACACTGCATCTTGCTGAAGGGCATATTGAAGAAGGATCAGCCGAGTGGTTTCTTGTGGGAGAACAACTCCATTTGGCTCACTAACTTCACACACCATCAGGCTTCCAAGCAGCTCTCAAGGAAACTCAGTTTTCACACTCTACGCTTAGTGCCCTTTGAGTGCCTAGGACTGAAATGAACCTTGGTGAGCATCCCACACAAACGAATGCTCCACATGCGGGTTTTCACATGCCACCAACTCCACATTCTCAGGCAACTTCAGCGCCACAGCCATTTTCAGATAGCCCTCAATGCAAAGGCTCTAGATGCAAATATTGGTGTGAGAGCTAATTCAATCAAGGAAACACTGCATGTTGGTGAAGGGCATACTGAAGAAGGATCAGCCGAGTGGTTCTTGTGGGAGAACAACTCCATTTGGCTCACTAACTTCACACACCATCAGGCCTCCAAGCAGCTCTCAGGAAAACTCAGTTTTCACACTCTATGCTTAGTGCCCTTTGAGTGCATTATCTAGGATTGAATCTGGTAGAGCATCCCACAGAAACGAATGCTCCACATGCGGGTTTCACATGCCACCAACTCCACATTCTCAGGCAACTTCAGCGCCACAGCCGTTTTCAGATAGCCCTCAATGCAAAGGCTCTAGACGCAAATATTGGTGTGAGAGCTAATTCAATCAAGGAAACACTGCATGTTGGTGAAGGGCATATTGAAGAAGGATCAGCCGAGTGGTTCTTGTGGGAGAACAACTCCATTTGGCTCACTAACTTCACACACCATCAGGCTTCCAAGCAGCTCTCAAGGAAACTCAGTTTTCACACTCTATGCTTAGTGCCCTTTGAGTGCATTATCTAGGATTGAATCTGGTAGAGCATCCCACACAAACGAATGCTCCACATGCGGGTTTCACATGCCACCAACTCCACATTCTCAGGCAACTTCAGTGCCACAGCCGTTTTCAGATAGCCCTCAATGCAAAGGCTCTAGACGCAAATATTGGTGTGAGAGCTAATTCAATCAAGGAAACACTGCATGTTGGTGAAGGGCATATTGAAGAAGGATCAGCTGAGTGGTTCTTGTGGGAGAACAACTCCATTTGGCTCACTAACTTCACACACCATCAGGCTTCCAAGCAGCTCTCAAGGAAACTCAGTTTTCACACTCTATGCTTAGTGCCCTTTGAGTGCCTACGACTGAAATGAAGCTTGGTGAGCATCCCACACAAACCAATGCTCCACATGCGGGTTCCACATGCCACCAACTCCACATTCTCAGGTAACTTCAGCGCCACAGCCATTTTCAGATAGCCATCAATGCAAAGGCTCTAGACGCAAATATTGGTGTGAGAGCTAATTCAATCAAGGAAACACTGCATGTTGGTGAAGGGCATATTGAAGAAGGATCAGCCGAGTGGTTCTTGTGGGAGAACAACTCCATTTGGCTCACTAACTTCACACACCATCAGGCTTCCAAGCAGCTCTCAAGGAAACTCAGTTTTCACACTCTATGCTTAGTGCCCTTTGAGTGCATTATCTAGGAATGAACCTGGTAGAGCATCACACACAAACGAATGCTCCACATGCGGGTTTCACATGCCACCAACTCCACATTCACAGGCAACTTCAGCGCCACAGCCATTTTCAGATAGCCCTCAATGCAAAGGCTCTAGACCCAAATATTGGTGTGAGAGCTAATTCAATCAAGGAAACACTGCATGTTGGTGAAGGGAATATTGAAGAAGGATCAGCCGAGTGCTTCTTGTGGGAGAACAACTCTATTTGGCTCACTAACTTCACACACCATCAGGCTTCCTAGCAGCTCTCAAGGAAACTCAGTTTTCACACTCTATGCTTAGTGCCCTTTGAGTGCCAGGACTGAAATGAAACTTGGTGAGCATCCCACACAAACGAATGCTCCACATGCGGGTTTCACATGCCACCAACTCCA
Source organism: Ochotona princeps (assembly GCF_030435755.1). Lineage (NCBI taxonomy): Eukaryota > Metazoa > Chordata > Mammalia > Lagomorpha > Ochotonidae > Ochotona > Ochotona princeps. Next base: position 195,186 of record NW_026701319.1, on the reverse strand, counting down.
CATTTTCAAGCAACTTCTGCGCCACAGCCGTTTTCAGATAGCCCTCAATGCAAAGGCTCTAGACGCAAATATTGGTGTGAGAGCTAATTCAATCAAGGAAACACTGCATCTTGCTGAAGGGCATATTGAAGAAGGATCAGCCGAGTGGTTCTTGTGGGAGAACAACTCCATTTGGCTCACTAACTTCACACACCATCAGGCTTCCAAGCAGCTCTCAAGGAAACTCAGTTTTCACACTCTATGCTTAGTGCCCTTTGAGTGCATTATCTAGGAATGAACCTGGTAGAGCATCCCACACAAAAGAATGCTCCACATGCGGGTTTCACATGCCACCAACTCCACATTCACAGGCAACTTCAGCGCCACAGCCATTTTCAGATAGCCCTCAATGCAAAGGCTCTAGAAGCAAATATTGGTGTGAGAGCTAATTCAATCAAGGAAACACTGCATGTTGGTGAAGCGCATATTGAAGAAGGATCAGCCGAGTGGTTCTTGTGGGAGAACAACTCCATTTGGCTCACTAACTTCACACACCATCAGGCTTCCAAGCAGCTCTCAAGGAAACTCAGTTTTCACACTCTATGCTTAGTGCCCTTTGAGTGCCTAGAACTGAAATGAAGCTTGGTGAGCATCCCACACAGACGAATGCTCCACATGCGGGTTTCACATGCCACCAACTCCACATTCTCAGGCAACTTCAGCGCCACAGCCGTTTTCAGATAGCCCTCAATGCAAAGGCTCTAGACGCAAATATTGGTGTGAGAGCTAATTCAATCAAGGAAACACTGCATGTTGGTGAAGGGCATATTGAAGAAGGATCAGCCGAGTGGTTCTTGTGGGAGACCAACTCCATTTGGCTCACTAACTTCACACACCATCAGGCTTCCAAGCAGCTCTCAAGGAAACTCAGTTTTCACACTCTATGCTTAGTGCCCTTTGAGTGCCTAGAACTGAAATGAAGCTTGGTGAGCATCCCACACAGACGAATGCTCCACATGCGGGTTTCACATGCCACCAACTCCACATTCTCAGGCAACTTAAGTGCCACAGCCATTTTCAGATAGCCCTCAATGCAAAGAATCTAGATGTAAATATTGGTGTGAGAGCTAATTCAATCAAGGAAACACTGCATGTTGGTGAAGGGCATATTGAAGAAGAATCAGCCGAGTAGTTCTTGCGGGAGAACAACTCCATTTGGCTCACTAACTTCACACACCATCAGGCTCCAAGCAGCTCTCAAGGAAACTCAGTTTTCACACTCTATGCTTAGTGCCCCTTGTGTGCCAGGACTGAAATGAAACTTGGTGAGCATCCCACACAAACGAATGCTCCACATGCGGGTTTCACATGCCACCAACTCCACATTCTCAGGCAACTTCAGCGAACAGCCGTTTTCAGATAGCCCTTAATGCAAAGGCTCTAGACGCAAATATTGGTGTGAGAGCTAATTCAATCAAGGAAACACTGCATGTTGGTGAAGGGCATATTGAAGAAGGATCAGCCGAGTGGTTCTTGTGGGAGAACAACTCCATTTGGCTCACTAACTTCACACACCATCAGGCTCCAAGCAGCTCTCAAGGAAACTCAGTTTTCACACTCTATGCTTAGTGCCCTTTGTGTGCCAGGACTGAAATGAAACTTGGTGAGCATCCCACACAAACGAATGCTCCACATGCGGGTTTCACATGCCACCAACTCCACATTTTCACACAACTTCAGCGCCACAGCCGTTTTCAGATAGCCCTCAATGCAAAGGCTCTAGACGCAAATATTGGTGTGAGAGCTAATTCAATCAAGGAAACACTGCATGTTGGTGAAGGGCATATTGAAGAAGGATCAGCCGAGTGGTTCTTGTGGGAGAACAACTCCATTTGGCTCACTAACTTCACACACCATCAGGCTTCCAAGCAGCTCTCAAGGAAACACAGTTTTCACACTCTATGCTTAGTGCCCTTTGAGTGCATTATCTAGGATTGAATCTGGTAGAGCATCCCACACAAACGAATGCTCCACATGCGGGTTTCACATGCCACCAACTCCACATTCTCAGGCAACTTCAGCGCCACAGCCGTTTTCAGATAGCCCTCAATGCAAAGGCTCTAGACGCAAATATTGGTGTGAGAGCTAATTCAATCAAGGAAACACTGCATGTTGGTGAAGGGCATATTGAAGAAGGATCAGCTGAGTGGTTCTTGTGGGAGAATAACTCCATTTGGCTCACTAACTTCACACACCATCAGGCTTCCAAGCAGCTCTCAAGGAAACTCAGTTTTCACACTCTATGCTTAGTGCCCTTTGAGTGCCTAGGACTGAAATGAAGCTTGGTGAGCATCCCACACAAACGAATGCTCCACATGCGGGTTTCACATGCCACCAACTCCACATTCTCAGGCAACTTCAGCGCCACAGCCATTTTCAGATAGCCCTCAATGCAAAGGCTCTAGACGCAAATATTGGTGTGAGAGCTAATTCAATCAAGGAAACACTGCATGTTGGTGAAGGGCATATTGAAGAAGGATCAGCCGAGTGGTTCTTGTGGGAGAACAACTCCATTTGGCTCACTAACTTCACACACCATCAGGCTTCCAAGCAGCTCTCAAGGAAACTCAGTTTTCACACTCTATGCTTAGTGCCCTTTGAGTGCCTAGGACTGAAATGAAGCTTGGTGAGCATCCCACACAAACGAATGCTCCACATGCGGGTTTCACATGCCACCAACTCCACATTCACAGGCAACTTCAGCGCCACAGCCGTTTTCAGACAGCCCTCAATGCAAAGGCTCTAGATACAATTATTGGTGTGAGAGCTAATTCAATCAAGGAAACACTTCATGTTGGTGAAGGGAATATTATGGAAGGATCAACCAAGTGGACCTTGTGCGAGAACAACTCCATTTGGCTCACTAACTTCACACACCATCAGGCTTCCAAGCAGCTCTCAAGGAAACTCAGTTTTCACACTCTATGCTTAGTGCCCTTTGTGTGCCTAGGACTGAAATGAAGCTTGGTGAGCATCCCACACAAACGAATGCTCCACATGCGGGTTTCACATGCCACCAACTCCACATTCTCAGGCAAATTCAGTGCCACAGCCATTTTCAGATAGCCCTCAATGCAAAGCCTCTAGATGTAAATATTGGTGTCAGAGCTAATTCAATCAAGGAAACACTGCATGTTGGTGAAGGGCATATTGAAGAAGAATCAGCCGAGTAGTTCTTGTGGGAGAACAACTCCATTTGGCTTACTAACTTCACACACCATCAGGCTTCCAAGCAGCTCTCAAGGAAACTCAGTTTTCACACTCTATGCTTAGTGCCCTTTGAGTGCCTAGAACTGAAATGAAGCTTGGTGAGCATCCCACACAAACGAATGCTCCACATGCGGGTTCCACATGCCACCAACTCCACATTCTCAGGCAACTTCAGCGCCAAAGCCATTTTCCGATAACCCTCAATGCAAAGGCTCTAGACGCAAATATTGGTGTGAGAGCTAATTCAATCAAGGAAACACTGCATGTTGGTGAAGGGCATATTGAAGAAGGATCAGCCGAGTGTTTCTTGTGGGAGAACAACTCCATTTGGCTCACTAACTTCACACACCATCAGGCTTCCAAGCAGCTCTCAAGGAAACTCAGTTTTCACACTCTATGATTAGTGCCCTTTGAGTGCATTATCTAGGAATGAACCTGGTAGAGCATCCCACACAAACGAATGCTCCACATGCGGGTTTCACATGCCACCAACTCCACATTCTCAGGCAACTTCAGCCCCACAGCCATTTTCAGATAGCCCTCAATGCAAAGGCTCTAGACGCAAATATTGGTGTGAGAGCTAATTCAATCAAGGAAACACTGCATGTTGGTGAAGGGCATATTGAAGAAGGATCAGCCGAGTGGTTCTTGTGGGAGAACAACTCCATTTGGCTCACTAACTTCACACACCATCAGGCTTCCAAGCAGCTCTCAAGGAAACTCAGTTTTCACACTCTATGCTTAGTGCGCTTTGAGTGCCTAGGACTGAAATGAATCTTGGTGAGCATCCCACACAAACGAATGCTCCACATGCGGGTTTCACATGCCACCAACTCCACATTCACAGGCAACTTCAGCGCCACAGCCGTTTTCAGACAGCCCTCAATGCAAAGGCTCTAGACGCAAATATTGGTGTGAGAGCTAATTCAATCAAGGAAACACTTCATGTTGGTGAAGGGAATATTATGGAAGGATCAACCAAGTGGTCCTTGTGGGAGAACAACTCCATTTGGCTCACTAACTTCACACACCATCAGGCTTCCAAGCAGCTCTCAAGGAAACTCAGTTTTCACACTCTATGCTTAGTGCCCTTTGTGTGCCTAGGACTGAAATGAAGCTTGGTGAGCATCCCACACAAACGAATGCTCCACATGCGGGTTTCACATGCCACCAACTCCACATTCTCAGGCAAATTCAGTGCCACAGCCATTTTCAGATAGCCCTCAATGCAAAGCCTCTAGATGTAAATATTGGTGTGAGAGCTAATTCAATCAAGGAAACACTGCATGTTGGTGAAGGGCATATTGAAGAAGAATCAGCCGAGTAGTTCTTGTGGGAGAACAACTCCATTTGGCTCACTAACTTCACACACCATCAGGCTTCCAAGCAGCTCTCAAGGAAACTCAGTTTTCACACTCTATGCTTAGTGCCCTTTGTGTGCCTAGGACTGAAATGAAGCTTGGTGAGCATCCCACACAAACGAATGCTCCACATGCGGGTTCCACATGCCACCAACTCCACATTCTCAATCAACTTCAGCGCCACAGCCATTTTCCGATAACCCTCAATGCAAAGGCTCTAGACGCAAATATTGGTGTGAGAGCTAATTCAATCAAGGAAACACTGCATGTTGGTGAAGGGCATATTGAAGAAGGATCAGCCGAGTGTTTCTTGTGGGAGAACAACTCCATTTGGCTCACTAACTTCACACACCATCAGGCTTCCAAGCAGCTCTCAAGGAAACTCAGTTTTCACACTCTATGCTTAGTGCCCTTTGTGTGCCTAGGACTGAAATGAAGCTTGGTGAGCATCCCACACAAACGAATGCTCCACATGCGGGTTTCACATGCCACCAACTCCACATTCTCAGGCAACTTCAGCGCCACAGCCGTTTTCAGATAGCCCTCAATGCAAAGGCTCTAGACGCAAATATTGGTGTGAGAGCTAATTCAATCAAGGAAACACTGCATGTTGGTGAAGGGCATATTGAAGAAGGATCAGCCGAGTGGTTCTTGTGGGAGAACAACTCAATTTGGCTCAATAACTTCACACACCATCAGTCTTCCAAGCAGCTCTCAAGGAAACTCAGTTTTCACACTCTATGCTTAGTGCCCTTTGAGTGCATTATCTAGGATTGAATCTGGTAGAGCATCCCACACAAACGAATGCTCCACATGCGGGTTTCACATGCCACCAACTCCACATTCACAGGCAACTTCAGCGCCACAGCCGTTTTCAGATAGCCCTCAATGCAAAGGCTCTAGACGCAAATATTGGTGTGAGAGCTAATTCAATCAAGGAAACACTACATGTTGGTGAAGGGCATATTGAAGAAGGATCAGCCGAGTGGTTCTTGTGGGAGAACAACTCCATTTGGCTCACTAACTTCACACACCATCAGGCTTCCAAGCAGCTCTCAAGGAAACTCAGTTTTCACACTCTATGCTTAGTGCCCTTTGAGTGCATTATCTAGGAATGAACCTGCTAGACCATCCCACACAAACGAATGCTCCACATGCGGGTTTCACATGCCACCAACTCCACATTTTCAAGCAACTTCTGCGCCACAGCCGTTTTCAGATAGCCCTCAATGCAAAGGCTCTAGACGCAAATATTGGTGTGAGAGCTAATTCAATCAAGGAAACACTGCATGTTGGTGAAGGGCATATTGAAGAAGGATCAGCCGAGTGGTTCTTGTGGGAGAACAACTCCATTTGGCTCACTAACTTAACACACCATCAGGCTTCCAAGCAGCTCTCAAGGAAACTCAGTTTTCACACTCTATGCTTAGTGCGCTTTGAGTGCATTATCTAGGAATGAACCTTTTAGAGCATCCCACACAAACGAATGCTCCACAGGCGGGTTTCACATGCCACCAACTCCACATTGACAGGCAACTTCAGCGCCACAGCCGTTTTCAGATAGCCCTCAATGCAAAGGCTCTAGACGCAAATATTGGTGTGAGAGCTAATTCAATCAAGGAAACACTGCATGTTGGTGAAGGGCATATTGAAGAAGGATCAGCCGAGTGGTTCTTGTGGGAGAACAACTCCATTTGGCTCACTAACTTCACACACCATCAGGCTTCCAAGCAGCTCTCAAGGAAACTCAGTTTTCACACTCTATGCTTAGTGCCCTTTGAGTACATTATCTAGGAATGAACCTGGTAGAGCATCCCACACAAAAGAATGCTCCACATGCGGGTTTCACATGCCACCAACTCCACATTCACAGGCAACTTCAGCGCCACAGCCATTTTCAGATAGCCCTCAATGCAAAGGCTCTAGAAGCAAATATTGGTGTGAGAGCTAATTCAATCAAGGAAACACTGCATGTTGGTGAAGAGCATATTGAAGAAGGATCAGCCGAGTGGTTCTTGTGGGAGAACAACTCCATTTGGCTCACTAACTTCACACACCATCAGGCTTCCAAGCAGCTCTCAAGGAAACTCAGTTTTCACACTCTATGCTTAGTGCCCTTTGAGTGCCTAGGACTGAAATGAAGCTTTGTGAGCATCCCACACAAACGAATGCTCCACATGCGGGTTTCACATGCCACCAACTCCACATTCACAGGCAACTTCAGCGCCACAGCCGTTTTCAGATAGCCCTCAATGCAAAGGCTCTAGACGCAAATATTGGTGTGAGAGCTAATTCAATCAAGGAAACACTGCATGTTGGTGAAGGGCATATTGAAGAAGGATCAGCCGAGTGGTTCTTGTGGGAGAACAACTCCATTTGGCTCACTAACTTCACACACCATCAGGCTTCCAAGCAGCTCTCAAGGAAACTCAGTTTTCACACTCTATGCTTAGTGCCCTTTGAGTGCATTATCTAGGAATGAACCTGGTAGAGCATCCCACACAAACGAATGCTCCACATGCGGGTTTCACATGCCACCAACTCCACATTCACAGGCAACTTCAGCGCCACAGCCGCTTTCAGATAGCCCTCAATGCAAGGGCTCTAGACGCAAATATTGGTGTGAGAGCTAATTCAATCAAGGAAACACTGCATGTTGGTGAAGGGCATATTGAAGAAGGATCAGCCGAGTGGTTCTTGTGGGAGAACAACTCCATTTGGCTCACTAACTTCACACACCATCAGGCTTCCAAGCAGCTCTCAAGGAAACTCAGTTTTCACACTCTATGCTTAGTGCCCTTTGAGTGCCTAGGACTGAAATGAAGCTTGGTGAGCATCCCACACAAACGAATGCTCCACATGCGGGTTTCACATGCCACCAACTCCACATTCACAGGCAACTTCAGCGCCACAGCCGTTTTCAGATAGCCCTCAATGCAAAGGCTCTAGACGCAAATATTGGTGTGAGAGCTAATTCAATCAAGGAAACACTGCATGTTGGTGAAGGGCATATTGAAGAAGGATCAGCCGAGTGGTTCTTGTGGGAGAACAACTCCATTTGGCTCACTAACTTCACACACCATCAGGCTTCCAAGCAGCTCTCAAGAAAACTCAGTTTTCACACTCTATGCTTAGTGCCCTTTGAGTGCCTAGGACTGAAATGAAGCTTGGTGAGCATCCCACACAAACGAATGCTCCACATGCGGGTTTCACATGCCACCAACTCCACATTCACAGGCAACTTCAATGCCACAGCCGCTTTCAGATAGCCCTCAATGCAAAGGCTCTAGACGCAAATATTGGTGTGAGAGCTAATTCAATCAAGGAAACACTGCATGTTGGTGAAGGGCATAATGAAGAAGGATCAACCAAGTGGTCCTTGTCCGAGAACAACTCCATTTGGCTCACTAACTTCACACACCATCAGGCTTCCAAGCAGCTCTCAAGGAAACTCAGTTTTAACACTCTATGCTTAGTGCCCTTTGAGTGCCTAGGACTGAAATGAAGCTTGGTGAGCATCCCACACAAACGAATGCTCCACATGCGGGTTTCACATGCCACCAACTCCACATTCACAGGCAACTTCAGCGCCACAGCCGTTTTCAGATAGCCCTCAATGCAAAGGCTCTAGACGCAAATATTGGTGTGAGAGCTAATTCAATCAAGGAAACACTGCATGTTGGTGAAGGGCATATTGAAGAAGGATCAGCCGAGTGGTTCTTGTGGGAGAACAACTCCATTTGGCTCACTAACTTCACACACCATCAGGCTTCCAAGCAGCTCTCAAGGAAACTCAGTTTTCACACTCTATGCTTAGTGCCCTTTGAGTGCATTATCTAGGAATGAAGCTGGTAGAGCATCCCACACAAACGAATGCTCCACATGCGGGTTTCACATGCCACCAACTCCACATTCACAGGCAACTTCAGCGCCACAGCCGTTTTCAGATAGCCCTCAATGCAAAGGCTCTAGACGCAAATATTGGTGTGAGAGCTAATTCAATCAAGGAAACACTGCATGTTGGTGAAGGGCATATTGAAGAAGGATCAGCCGAATGGTTCTTGTGGGAGAACAACTCCATTTGGCTCACTAACTTCACACACCATCAGACTTCCAAGCAGCTCTCAAGGAAACTCAGTTTTCACACTCTATGCTTAGTGCCCTTTGAGTGCCTAGGACTGAAATGAAGCTTGGTGAGCATCCCACACAAACGAATGCTCCACATGCGGGTTTCACATGCCACCAACTCCACATTCACAGGCAACTTCAGCGCCACAGCCGTTTTCAGATAGCCCTCAATGCAAAGGCTCTAGACGCAAATATTGGTGTGAGAGCTAATTCAATCAAGGAAACACTGCATGTTGGTGAAGGGCATATTGAAGAAGGATCAGCCGAGTGGTTCTTGTGGGAGAACAACTCCATTTGGCTCACTAACTTCACACACCATCAGGCTTCCAAGCAGCTCTCAAGGAAACTCAGTTTTCACACTCTATGATTAGTGCCCTTTGTGTGCCTTGGATTGAAATGAAGCTTGGTGAGCATCCCACACAAACGAATGCTCCACATGCGGGTTTCACATGCCACCAACTCCACATTCTCAGGCAACTTCAGTGCCACAGCCATTTTCAGATAGCCCTCAATGCAAAGGCTCTAGACGCAAATATTGGTGTGAGAGCTAATTCAATCAAGGAAACACTGCATGTTGGTGAAGGGCATATTGAAGAAGGATCAACCAAGTGGTCCTTGTGGGAGAACAACTCCATTTGGCTCACTAACTTCACACACCATCAGGCTTCCAAGCAGCTCTCAAGAAAACTCAGTTTTCACACTCTATGCTTAGTGCCCTTTGAGTGCCTATGACTGAAATGAAGCTTGGTGAGCATCCCACACAAACGAATGCTCCACATGCGGGTTTCACATGCCACCAACTCCACATTCACAGGCAACTTCAGTGCCACAGCCGCTTTCAGATAGCCCTCAATGCAAAGGCTCTAGACGCAAATATTGGTGTGAGAGCTAATTCAATCAAGGAAACACTGCATGTTGGTGAAGGGCATATTGAAGAAGGATCAACCAAGTGGTCCTTGTGCGAGAACAACTCCATTTGGCTCACTAACTTCACACACCATCAGGCTTCCAAGCAGCTCTCAAGGAAACTCAGTTTTCACACTCTATGCTTAGTGCCCTTTGAGTGCCTAGGACTGAAATGAAGCTTGGTGAGCATCCCACACAAACGAATGCTCCACATGCGGGTTTCACATGCCACCAACTCCACATTCACAGGCAACTTCAGCGCCACAGCCGCTTTCAGTTAGCCCTCAATGCAAAGGCTCTAGACGCAAATATTGGTGTGAGAGCTAATACAATCAAGGAAACACTGCATGTTGCTGAAGGGCATATTGAAGAAGGATCAGCCGAGTGGTTCTTGTGGGAGAACAACTCCATTTGGCTCACTAAATTCACACACCATCAGTCTTCCAAGCAGCTCTCAAGGAAACTCAGTTTTCACACTCTATGCTTAGTGCCCTTTGAGTGCATTATCTAGGAATGAATCTAGTAGAGCATCCCACACAAACGAATGCTCCACATGCGGGTTTCACATGCCACCAACTCCACATTCTCAGGCAACTTCAGTGCCACAGCCATTTTCACATAGCCCTCAATGCAAAGCCTCTAGATGTAAATATTGGTGTGAGAGCTAATTCAATCAAGGAAACACTGCATGTTGGTGAAGGGCATATTGAAGAAGGATCAGCCGAGTGGTTCTTGTGGGAGAACAACTCCATTTGGCTCACTAACTTCACACACCATCAGGCTTCCAAGCAGCTCTCAAGGAAACTCAGTTTTCACACTCTATGCTTAGTGCCCTTTGAGTGCATTATCTAGGAATGAACCTGGTAGAGCATCCCACACAAAAGAATGCTCCACATGCGGGTTTCACATGCCACCAACTCCACATTCACAGGCAACTTCAGCGCCACAGCCGTTTTCAGATAGCCCTCAATGCAAAGGCTCTAGACGCAAATATTGGTGTGAGAGCTAATTCAATCAAGGAAACACTGCATGTTGGTGAAGGGAATATTGAAGAAGGATCAGCCGAGTGCTTCTTGTGGGAGAACAACTCTATTTGGCTCACTAACTTCACACAGCATCAGGCTTCCAAGCAGCTCTCAAGGAAACTCAGTTTTCACACTCTATGCTTAGTGCCCTTTGAGTGCATTATGTAGGAATGAACCTGGTAGAGCATCCCACACAAACGAATGCTCCACGTGCGGGTTTCACATGCCACCAACTCCACATTTTCAAGCAACTTCTGCGCAACAGGTTTTTTTAGATAGCCCTCAATGCAAAGGCTCTAGACGCAAATATTGGTGTGAGAGCTAATTCAATCAAGGAAACACTGCATGTTGGTGAAGGGCATATTGAAGAAGGATCAGCCGAGTGGTTCTTGTGGGAGAACAACTCCATTTGGCTCACTAACTTCACACACCATCAGGCTTCCAAGCAGCTCTCAAGGAAACTCAGTTTTCACACTCTATGCTTAGTGCCCATTGAGTGCATTATCTAGGAATGAAACTGGTAGAGCATCCCACACAAACGAATGCTCCACATGCGGGTTTCACATGCCACCAACTCCACATTCACAGGCAACTTCAGCGCCACAGCCGTTTTCAGATAGCCCTCAATGCAAAGGCTCTAGACGCAAATATTGGTGTGAGAGCTAATTCAATCAAGGAAACACTGCATCTTGCTGAAGGGCATATTGAAGAAGGATCAGCCGAGTGGTCCTTGTGGGAGAACAACTCCATTTGGCTCACTAACTTCACACACCATCAGGCCTCCAAGCAGCTCTCAGGAAAACTCAGTTTTCACACTCTATGCTTAGTGCCCTTTGAGTGCATTATCTAGGATTGAATCTGGTAGAGCATCCCACACAAACGAATGCTCCACATGCGGGTTTCACATGCCACCAACTCCACATTCTCAGGCAACTTCAGCGCCACAGCCGTTTTCAGATAGCCCTCAATGCAAAGGCTCTAGACGCAAATATTGGTGTGAGAGCTAATTCAATCAAGGAAACACTGCATGTTGCTGAAGGGCATATTGAAGAAGGATCAGCCGAGTGGTTCTTGTGGGAGAACAACTCCATTTGGCTCACTAACTTCACACACCATCAGGCTTCCAAGCAGCTCTCAAGGAAACTGAGTTTTCACACTCTATGCTTAGTGCCCTTTGAGTGCATTATCTAGGAATGAACCTGGTAGAGCATCCCACACAAACGAATGCTCCACATGCGGGTTTCACATGCCACCAACTCCACATTCACAGGCAACTTCAGCGCCACAGCCGTTTTCAGATAGCCCTCAATGCAAAGGCTCTAGACGCAAATATTGGTGTGAGAGCTAATTCAATCAAGGAAACACTGCATGTTGGTGAAGGGCATATTGAAGAAGGATCAGCCGAGTGGTTCTTATGGGAGAACAACTCCATTTGGCTCACTAACTTCACACACCATCAGGCTTCCAAGCAGCTCTCAAGGAAACTCAGTTTTCACACTCTATGCTTAGTGCCCTTTGAGTGCATTATCTAGGAATGAACCTGGTAGAGCATCCCACACAAACGAATGCTCCACATGCGGGTTTCGCATGCCACCAACTCCACATTCACAGGCAACTTCAGCGCCACAGGCATTTTCAGATAGCCCTCAATGCAAAGGCTCTAGACGCAAATATTGGTGTGAGAGCTAATTCAATCAAGGAAACACTGCATGTTGGTGAAGGGCATATTGAAGAAGGATCAGCCGAGTGGTTCTTGTGGGAGAACAACTCCATTTGGCTCACTAACTTCACACACCATCAGGCTTCCAAGCAGCTCTCAAGGAAACTCAGTTTTCACACTCTATGATTAGTGCCCTTTGAGTGCCTAGGACTGAAATGAATCTTGGTTAGCATCCCACACAAACGCATGCTCCACATGCGGGTTCCACATGCCACCAACTCCACATTCTCAGGCAACTTCAGCGCCACAGGTGTTTTCAGATAGCCCTCAATGCAAAGGCTCTAGACGCAAATATTGGTGTGAGAGCTAATTCAATCAAGGAAACACTGCATGTTGGTGAAGGGAATATTGAGGAAGGATCAACCAGGTGGTCCTTGTACGAGAATAACTCCATTTGGCTCACTAACTTCACACACCATCAGGCTTCCAAGCAGCTCTCAAGGAAACTCAGTTTTCACACTCTATGCTTAGTGCCCTTTCACTGCATTATCTAGGATTGAATCTGGTAGAGCATCCCACACGAACGAATGCTCCACATGCGGGTTTCACATGCCACCAACTCCACATTCTCAGGCAACTTCAGCGCCACAGCCGTTTTCAGATAGCCCTCAATGCAAAGGCTCTAGACGCAAATATTGGTGTGAGAGCTAATTCAATCAAGGAAACACTGCATGTTGGTGAAGGGCATATTGAAGAAGGATCAGCCGAGTGGTTCTTGTGGGAGAACAACTCCATTTGGCTCACTAACTTCACACACCATCAGGCTTCCAAGCAGCTCTCAAGGAAACTCAGTTTTCACACTCTATGCTTAGTGCCCTTTGTGTGCCTTGGATTGAAATGAAGCTTGGTGAGCATCCCACACAAACGAATGCTCCACATGCGGGTTTCACATGCCACCAACTCCACATTCTCAGGCAACTTCAGCGCCACAGCCATTTTCAGATAGCCCTCAATGCCAAGGCTCTAGATGTAAATATTGGTGTGAGAGCTAATTCAATCAAGGAAACACTGCATGTTGGTGAAGGGCATATTGAAGAAGAATCAGCCGAGTAGTTCTTGTGGGAGAACAACTCCATTTGGCTCACTAACTTCACACACCATCAGGCTTCCAAGCAGCTCTCAAGGAAACTCAGTTTTCACACTCTATGCTTAGTGCCCTTTGAGTGCCTAGGACTGAAATGAAGCTTGGTGAGCATCTCACACAAACGAATGCTCCACATGCGGGTTCCATATGCCACCAACTCCACATTCTCAGGCAACTTCAGCGCCACAGCCATTTTCAGATAGCCCTCAATGCAAAGGCTCTAGACGCAAATATTGGTGTGAGAGCTAATTCAATCAAGGAAACACTGCATGTTGGTGAAGGGCATATTGAAGAAGGATCAGCCGAGTGGTTCTTGTGGGAGAACAACTCCATTTGGCTCACTAAATTCACACACCATCAGGCTTCCAAGCAGCTCTCAAGGAAACTCAGTTTTCACACTCTATGCTTAGTGCCCTTTGAGTGCATTATCTAGGAATGAACCTGGTAGAGCATCAAACACAAAAGAATGCTCCACATGCGGGTTTCACATGCCACCAACTCCACATTCTCAGGCAAATTCAGCGCCACAGCCATTTTCAGATAGCCCTCAATGCAAAGGCTCTAGACGCAAATATTGGTGTGAGAGCTAATTCAATCAAGGAAACACTGCATGTTGGTGAAGGGCATATTGAAGAAGGATCAGCCGAGTGGTTCTTGTGGGAGAACAACTCTATTTGGCTCACTAACTTCACACACCATCAGTCTTCCAAGCAGCTCTCAAGGAAACTCAGTTTTCACACTCTATGCTTAGTGCCCTTTGAGTGCATTATCTAGGAATGAACCTGGTAGAGCATCCCACACAAACGAATGCTCCACATGCGGGTTTCACATGCCACCAACTCCACATTCACAGGCAACTTCAGCGCCACAGCCGCTTTCAGATAGCCCTCAATGCAAAGGCTCTAGACGCAAATATTGGTGTGAGAGCTAATTCAATCAAGGAAACACTGCATGTTGGTGAAGGGCATATTGAAGAAGGATCAGCCGAGTGGTTCTTGTGGGAGAACAACTCCATTTGGCTCACTAACTTCACACACAATCAGGCTCCAAGCAGCTCTCAAGGAAACTCAGTTTTCACACTCTATGCTTAGTGCCCTTTGTGTGCCTAGGACTGAAATGAAACTTGGTGAGCATCCCACACAAACGAATGCTCCACATGCGGGTTTCACATGCCACCAACTTCACATTTTCACACAACTTCAGCGCCACAGCCATTTTCAGATAGCCCTCAATGCAAAGGCTCTAGACGCAAATATTGGTGTGAGAGCTAATTCAATCAAGGAAACACTGCATGTTGGTGAAGGGCATATTGAAGAAGGATCAGCCGAGTGGTTCTTGTGGGAGAACAACTCCATTTGGCTCACTAACTTCACACACCATCAGGCTTCCAAGCAGCTCTCAAGGAAACTCAGTTTTCACACTCTATGCTTAGTGCCCTTTGAGTGCATTATCTAGGAATGTACCTGGTAGAGCATCCCACACAAACGAATGCTCCACATGCGGGTTTCACATGCCACCAACTCCACATTCACAGGCAACTTCAGCGCCACAGCCGTTTTCAGATAGCCCTCAATGCAAAGGCTCTAGACGCAAATATTGGTGTGAGAGCTAATTCAATCAAGGAAACACTGCATGTTGGTGAAGGGCATATTGAAGAAGGATCAGCCGAGTGGTACTTGTGGGAGAACAACTCCATTTGGCTCACTAACTTCACACACCATCAGGCTTCCAAGCAGCTCTCAACGAAACTCAGTTTTCTCACTCTATGCTTAGTGCCCTTTGAGTGCATTATCTAGGAATGAACCTGGTAGAGCGTCCCACACAAACGAATGCTCCACATGCGGGTTTCACATGCCACCAACTCCACATTCTCAGGCAACTTCAGCGCCACAGCCGTTTTCAGATAGCCCTCAATGCAAGGGCTCTAGACGCAAATATTGGTGTGAGAGCTAATTCAATCAAGGAAACACTGCATCTTGCTGAAGGGCATATTGAAAAAGGATCAGCCGAGTGGTTCTTGTGGGAGAACAACTCTATTTGGCTCACTAACTTCACACACCATCAGGCTTCCAAGCAGCTCTCAAGGGGAAGCGGCGAGGGGGTCGGCGGAAGTGAGGCAGCTGGGGGGAGGCAAAAACTCAGTTTTCACACTCTATGCTTAGTGCCCTTTGAGTGCATTATGTAGGAATGAACCTGGTAGAGCATCCCACACAAACGAATGCTCCACATGCGGGTTTCACATGCCACCAACTCCACATTCACAGGCAACTTCAGCGCCACAGCCAATTTCAGATAGCCCTCAATGCAAAGGCTCTAGATGCAAATATTGGTGTGAGAGCTAATTCAATCAAGGAAACACTGCATGTTGGTGAAGGGCATATTGAAGAAGGATCAACCAAGTGGTCCTTGTGCGAGAACAACTCCATTTGGCTCACTAACTTCACACACCATCAGGCTTCCAAGCAGCTCTCAAGAAAACTCAGTTTTCACACTCTATGCTTAGTGCCCTTTGAGTGCCTAGGACTGAAATGAAGCTTGGTGAGCATCCCACACAAACGAATGCTCCACATGCGGGTTTCACATGCCACCAACTCCACATTCACAGGCAACTTCAGTGCCACAGCCGCTTTCAGATAGCCCTCAATGCAAAGGCTCTAGACGCAAATATTGGTGTGAGAGCTAATTCAATCAAGGAAACACTGCATGTTGGTGAAGGGCATATTGAAGAAGGATCAACCAAGTGGTCCTTGTGCGAGAACAACTCCATTTGGCTCACTAACTTCACACACCATCAGGCTTCCAAGCAGCTCTCAAGGAAACTCAGTTTTCACACTCTATGCTTAGTGCCCTTTGAGTGCATTATCTAGGAATGAATCTAGTAGAGCATCCCACACAAACGAATGCTCCACATGCGGGTTTCACATGCCACCAACTCCACATTCACAGGCAACTTCAGCGCCACAGCCGTTTTCAGATAGCCCTCAATGCAAAGGCTCTAGACGCAAATATTGGTGTGAGAGCTAATTCAATCAAGGAAACACTGCATGTTGGTGAAGGGCATATGGAAGAAGGATAAGCCGAGTGGTTCTTGTGGGAGAACAACTCCATTTGGCTCACTAACTTCACACACCATCAGGCTTCCAAGCAGCTCTCAAGGAAACTCAGTTTTCACACTCTATGCTTAGTGCCCTTTGAGTGCCTAGGACTGAAATGAAGCTTGGTGAGCATCCCACACAAACGAATGCTCCACATGCGGGTTTCACATGCCACCAACTCCACATTCACAGGCAACTTCAGCGCCACAGCCGTTTTCAGATAGCCCTCAATGCAAAGGCTCTAGACGCAAATATTGGTGTGAGAGCTAATTCAATCAAGGAAACACTGCATCTTGCTGAAGGGCATATTGAAGAAGGATCAGCCGAGTGGTCCTTGTGGGAGAACAACTCCATTTGGCTCACTAACTTCACACACCATCAGGCTTCCAAGCAACTCTCAAGGAAACTCATTTTTTACACTCTATGCTTAGTGCCCTTTGAGTGCCTAGGACTGAAATGAATCTTGGTGAGCATCCCACACAAACGCATGCTCCACATGCGGGTTCCACATGCCACCAACTCCACATTCTCAGGCAACTTCAGCGCCACAGCCATTTTCAGATAGCCCTCAATGCAAAGGCTCTAGACGCAAATATTGGTGAGAGAGCTAATTCAATCAAGGAAACACTGCATGTTGGAGAAGGGCATATTGAAGAAGGATCAGCCGAGTGGTTCTTGTGGGAGAACAACTCCATTTGGCTCACTAACTTCACACACCATCAGGCTTCCAAGCAGCTCTCAAGGAAACTCAGTTTTCACACTCTATGCTTAGTGCCCTTTGAGTGCATTATCTAGGATTGAATCTGGTAGAGCATCCCACACAAACGAATGCTCCACATGCGGGTTTCACATGCCACCAACTCCACATTCTCAGGCAACTTCAGCGCCACAGCCATTTTCAGATAGCCCTCAATGCAAAGGCTCTAGACGCAAATATTGGTGTGAGAGCTAATTCAATCAAGGAAACACTGCATGTTGGTGAAGGGAATATTGAGAAAGGATCAACCAGGTGGTCCTTGGGGGAGAACAACTCCATTTGGCTCACTAACTTCACACACCATCAGGCTTCCAAGCAGCTCTCAAGGAAACTCAGTTTTCACACTCTATGCTTAGTGCCCTTTGTGTGCCTTGGATTGAAATGAAGCTTGGTGAGCATCCCACACAAACGAATGCTCCACATGCGGGTTTCACATGCCACCAACTCCACATTCTCAGGCAACTTCAGTGCCACAGTCATTTTCAGATAGCCCTCAATGCAAAGGCTCTAGATGTAAATATTGGTGTGAGAGCTAATTCAATCAAGGAAACACTGCATGTTGGTGAAGGGCATATTGAAGAAGAATCAGCCGAGTAGTTCTTGTGGGAGAACAACTCCATTTGGCTCACTAACTTCACACACCATCAGGCTTCCAAGCAGCTCTCAAGGAAACTCAGTTTTCACACTCTATGCTTAGTGCCCTTTGAGTGCCTAGGACTGAAATAAATCTTGGTGAGCATCTCACACAAACGAATGCTCCACATGCGGGTTTCACATGCCACCAACTCCACATTCTCAGGCAACTTCAGCGCCACAGCCATTTTCAGATAGCCCTCAATGCAAAGGCTCTAGACGCAAATATTGGTGTGAGAGCTAATTCAATCAAGGAAACACTGCATGTTGGTGAAGGGCATATTGAAGAAGGATCAGCCGAGTGGTTCTTGTGGGAGAACAACTCCATTTGGCTCACTAAATTCACACACCATCAGGCTTCCAAGCAGCTCTCAAGGAAACTCAGTTTTCACACTCTATGCTTAGTGCCCTTTGAGTGCATTATCTAGGAATGAACCTGGTAGAGCATCAAACACAAACGAATGCTCCACATGCGGGTTTCACATGCCACCAACTCCACATTCTCAGGCAAATTCAGCGCCACAGCCATTTTCAGATAGCCCTCAATGCAAAGGCTCTAGACGCAAATATTGGTGTGAGAGCTAATTCAATCAAGGAAACACTGCATGTTGGTGAAGGGCATATTGAAGAAGGATCAGCCGAGTGGTTCTTGTGGGAGAACAACTCTATTTGGCTCACTAACTTCACACACCATCAGGCTTCCAAGCAGCTCTCAAGGAAACTCAGTTTTCACACTCTATGCTTAGTGCCCTTTGAGTGCATTATCTAGGAATGAACCTGGTAGAGCATCCCACACAAACAAATGCTCCACATGCGGGTTTCACATGCCACCAACTCCACATTCACAGGCAACTTCAGCGCCACAGCCGCTTTCAGATAGCCCTCAATGCAAAGGCTCTAGACGCAAATATTGGTGTGAGAGCTAATTCAATCAAGGAAACACTGCATGTTGGTGAAGGGCATATTGAAGAAGGATCAGCCGAGTGGTTCTTGTGGGAGAACAACTCCATTTGGCTCACTAACTTCACACACAATCAGGCTCCAAGCAGCTCTCAAGGAAACTCAGTTTTCACACTCTATGCTTAGTGCCCTTTGTGTGCCTAGGACTGAAATGAAACTTGGTGAGCATCCCACACAAACGAATGCTCCACATGCGGGTTTCACATGCCACCAACTCCACATTTTCACACAACTTCAGCGCCACAGCCATTTTCAGATAGCCCTCAATGCAAAGGCTCTAGACGCAAATATTGGTGTGAGAGCTAATTCAATCAAGGAAACACTGCATGTTGGTGAAGGGCATATTGAAGAAGGATCAGCCGAGTGGTTCTTGTGGGAGAACAACTCCATTTGGCTCACTAACTTCACACACCATCAGGCTTCCAAGCAGCTCTCAAGGAAACTCAGTTTTCACACTCTATGCTTAGTGCCCTTTGAGTGCATTATCTAGGAATGTACCTGGTAGAGCATCCCACACAAACGAATGCTCCACATGCGGGTTTCACATGCCACCAACTCCACATTCACAGGCAACTTCAGCGCCACAGCCGTTTTCAGATAGCCCTCAATGCAAAGGCTCTAGACGCAAATATTGGTGTGAGAGCTAATTCAATCAAGGAAACACTGCATGTTGGTGAAGGGCATATTGAAGAAGGATCAGCCGAGTGGTTCTTGTGGGAGAACAACTCCATTTGGCTCACTAACTTCACACACCATCAGGCTTCCAAGCAGCTCTCAAGGAAACTCAGTTTTCACACTCTATGCTTAGTGCCCTTTGAGTGCATTATCTAGGAATGAACCTGGTAGAGCATCCCACACAAACGAATGCTCCACATGCGGGTTTCACATGCCACCAACTCCACATTCTCAGGCAACTTCAGCGCCACAGCCGTTTTCAGATAGCCCTCAATGCAAAGGCTCTAGACGCAAATATTGGTGTGAGAGCTAATTCAATCAAGGAAACACTGCATGTTGGTGAAGGGCATATTGAAGAAGGATCAGCCGAGTGGTTCTTGTGGGAGAACAACTCCATTTGGCTCACTAACTTCACACACCATCAGGCTTCCAAGCAGCTCTCAAGGAAACTCAGTTTTCACACTCTATGCTTAGTGCCCTTTGAGTGCATTATCTAGGAATGAACCTGGTAGAGCATCCCACACAAACGAATGCTCCACATGCGGGTTTCACATGCCACCAACTCCACATTCACAGGCAACTTCAGTGCCACAGCCATTTTCAGATAGCCCTCAATGCAAAGGCTCTAGACGCAAATATTGGTGTGAGAGCTAATTCAATCAAGGAAACACTGCATGTTGGTGAAGGGCATATTGAAGAAGGATCAGCCGAGTGGTTCTTGCGGGAGAACAACTCCATTTGGCTCACTAATTTCACACACCATCAGGCTTCCAAGCAGCTGTCAAGGAAACTCAGTTTTCACACTCTATGATTAGTGCCCTTTGAGTGCATTATCTAGGAATGAATCTAGTAGAGCATCCCACACAAACGAATGCTCCACATGCGGGTTTCACATGCCACCAACTCCACATTCACAGGCAACTTCAGCGCCACAGCCGTTTTCAGATAGCCCTCAATGCAAAGGCTCTAGACGCAAATATTGGTGTGAGAGCTAATTCAATCAAGGAAACACTGCATGTTGGTGAATGGCATATTGAAGAACGATCAACCAAGTGGTTCTTATGGGAGAACAACTCCATTTGGCTCACTAACTTCACACACCATCAGGCTTCCAAGCAGCTCTCAAGGAAACTCAGTTTTCACACTCTATGCTTAGTGCCCTTTGAGTGCATTATCTAGGATTGAATCTGGTAGAGCATCCCACACAAAAGAATGCTCCACACGCGGGTTTCACATGCCACCAACTTCACATTCTCAGGCAACTTCAGCGCCACAGCCATTTTCAGATAGCCCTCAATGCAAAGGCTCTAGACGCAAATATTGGTGTGAGAGCTAATTCAATCAAGGAAACACTGCATCTTGCTGAAGGGCATATTGAAGAACGATCAACCAAGTGGTCCTTGTGCGAGAACAACTCCATTTGGCTCACTAACTTCACACACCATCAGGCTTCCAAGCAGCTCTCAAGTAAACTCAGTTTTCACACTCTATGCTTAGTGCCCTTTGAGTGCATTATCTAGGAATGAATCTAGTAGAGCATCAAACACAAACGAATACTCCACATTCGGGTTTCACATGCCACCAACTCCACATTCACAGGCAACTTCAGCGCCACAACCGTTTTCAGATAGCCCTCAATGCAAAGGCTCTAGACGCAAATATTGGTGTGAGAGCTAATTCAATCAAGGAAACACTGCATGTTGGTGAAGGGCATATTGAAGAAGGATAAGCCGAGTGGTTCTTATGGGAGAACAACTCCATTTGGCTCACTAACTTCACACACCATCAGGCTTCCAAGCAGCTCTCAAGGAAACTCAGTTTTCACACTCTATGCTTAGTGCCCTTTGAGTGCATTATCTAGGATTGAATCTGATAGAGCATCCCACACAAACGAATGCTCCACATGCGGGTTTCACATGCCACCAACTCCACATTCACAGGCAACTTCAGCGCCACAGCCGTTTTCAGATAGCCCTCAATGCAAAGGCTCTAGACGCAAATATTTATGTGAGAGCTAATTCAATCACGGAAACACTGCATGTTGGTGAAGAGCATATTGAAGAAGGATCAGCCGAGTGGTTCTTGTAGGAGAACAACTCCATTTGGCTCACTAACTTCACACACCATCAGTCTTCCAAGCAGCTCTCAAGGAAACTCAGTTTTCACACTCTATGCTTAGTGCCCTTTGAGTGCCTAGGACTGAAATGAAGCTTGGTGAGCATCCCACACAAACGAATGCTCCACATGCGGGTTTCACATGCCACCAACTCCACATTCACAGGCAACTTCAGCGCCACAGCCGCTTTTAGATAGCCCTCAATGCAAAGGCTCTAGATGTAAATATTGGTGTGAGAGCTAATTCAATCAAGGAAACACTGCATGTTGGTGAAGGGCATATTGAAGAAGAATCAGCCGAGTAGTTCTTGTGGGAGAACAACTCCATTTGGCGCACTAACTTCACACACCATCAGGCTTCCAAGCAGCTCTCAAGGAAACTCAGTTTTCACACTCTATGCTTAGTGCCCTTTGAGTGCCTAGGACTGAAATAAATCTTGGTGAGCATCTCACACAAACGAATGCTCCACATGCGGGTTCCATATGCCACCAACTCCACATTCTCAGGCAACTTCAGCGCCACAGCCATTTTCAGATAGCCCTCAATGCAAAGGCTCTAGACGCAAATATTGGTGTGAGAGCTAATTCAATCAAGGAAACACTGCATGTTGGTGAAGGGCATATTGAAGAAGGATCAGCCGAGTGGTGCTTGTGGGAGAACAACTCCATTTGGCTCACTAAATTCACACACCATCAGGCTTCCAAGCAGCTCTCAAGGAAACTCAGTTTTCACACTCTATGCTTAGTGCCCTTTGAGTGCATTATCTAGGAATGAACCTGGTAGAGCATCAAACACAAAAGAATGCTCCACATGCGGGTTTCACATGCCACCAACTCCACATTCTCAGGCAAATTCAGCGCCACAGCCATTTTCAGATAGCCCTCAATGCAAAGGCTCTAGACGCAAATATTGGTGTGAGAGCTAATTCAATCAAGGAAACACTGCATGTTGGTGAAGGGCATATTGAAGAAGGATCAGCCGAGTGGTTCTTGTGGGAGAACAACTCTATTTGGCTCACTAACTTCACACACCATCAGACTTCCAAGCAGCTTTCAAGGAAACTCAGTTTTCACACTCTATGCTTAGTGCCCTTTGAGTGCATTATCTAGGAATGAACCTGGTAGAGCATCCCACACAAACAAATGCTCCACATGCGGGTTTCACATGCCACCAACTTAACATTCACAGGCAACTTCAGCGCCACAGCCGCTTTCAGATAGCCCTCAATGCAAAGGCTCTAGACGCAAATATTGGTGTGAGAGCTAATTCAATCAAGGAAACACTGCATGTTGGTGAAGGGCATATTGAAGAAGGATCAGCCGAGTGGTTCTTGTGGGAGAACAACTCCATTTGGCTCACTAACTTCACACACAATCAGGCTCCAAGCAGCTCTCAAGGAAACTCAGTTTTCACACTCTATGCTTAGTGCCCTTTGTGTGCCTAGGACTGAAATGAAACTTGGTGAGCATCCCACACAAATGAATGCTCCACATGCGGGTTTCACATGCCACCAACTCCACATTTTCACACAACTTCAGCGCCACAGCCATTTTCAGATAGCCCTCAATGCAAAGGCTCTAGACGCAAATATTGGTGTGAGAGCTAATTCAATCAAGGAAACACTGCATGTTGGTGAAGGGCATATTGAAGAAGGATCAGCCGAGTGGTTCTTGTGGGAGAACAACTCCATTTGGCTCACTAACTTCACACACCATCAGGCTTCCAAGCAGCTCTCAAGGAAACTCAGTTTTCACACTCTATGCTTAGTGCCCTTTGAGTGCATTATCTAGGAATGTACCTGGTAGAGCATCCCACACAAACCAATGCTCCACATGCGGGTTTCACATGCCACCAACTCCACATTCACAGGCAACTTCAGCGCCACAGCCATTTTCAGATAGCCCTCAATGCAAAGGCTCTAGACGCAAATATTGGTGTGAGAGCTAATTCAATCAAGGAAACACTGCATGTTGGTGAAGGGCATATTGAAGAAGGATCAGCCGAGTGGTTCTTGTGGGAGAACAACTCCATTTGGCTCACTAACTTCACACACCATCAGGCTTCCAAGCAGCTCTCAAGGAAACTCAGTTTTCACACTCTATGCTTAGTGCCCTTTGAGTGCATTATCTAGGAATGAACCTGGTAGAGCATCCCACACAAACGAATGCTCCACATGCGGGTTTCACATGCCACCAACTCCACATTCTCAGGCAACTTCAGCGCCACAGCCGTTTTCAGATAGCCCTCAATGCAAAGGCTCTAGACGCAAATATTGGTGTGAGAGCTAATTCAATCAAGGAAACACTGCATCTTGCTGAAGGGCATATTGAAGAAGGATCAGCCGAGTGGTCCTTGTGGGAGAACAACTCCATTTGGCTCACTAACTTCACACACCATCAGGCTTCCAAGCAACTCTCAAGGAAACTCATTTTTTACACTCTATGCTTAGTGCCCTTTGAGTGCCTAGGACTGAAATGAATCTTGGTGAGCATCCCACACAAACGCATGCTCCACATGCGGGTTCCACATGCCTCCAACTCCACATTCTCAGGCAACTTCAGCGCCACAGCCATTTTCAGATAGCCCTCAATGCAAAGGCTCTAGACGCAAATATTGGTGAGAGAGCTAATTCAATCAAGGAAACACTGCATGTTGGAGAAGGGCATATTGAAGAAGGATCAGCCGAGTGGTTCTTGTGGGAGAACAACTCCATTTGGCTCACTAACTTCACACACCATCAGGCTTCCAAGCAGCTCTCAAGGAAACTCAGTTTTCACACTCTATGCTTAGTGCCCTTTGAGTGCATTATCTAGGATTGAATCTGGTAGAGCATCCCACACAAACGAATGCTCCACATGCGGGTTTCACATGCCACCAACTCCACATTCTCAGGCAACTTCAGCGCCACAGCCGTTTTCAGATAGCCCTCAATGCAAAGGCTCTAGACGCAAATATTGGTGTGAGAGCTAATTCAATCAAGGAAACACTGCATGTTGGTGAAGGGCATATTGAAGAAGGATCAGCCGAGTGGTTCTTGTGAGAGAACAACTCCATTTGGCTCACTAACTTCACACACCATCAGGCTTCCAAGCAGCTCTCAAGGAAACTCAGTTTTCACACTCTATGCTTAGTGCCCTTTGAGTGCCTAGGACTGAAATGAAGCTTGGTGAGCATCCCACACAAACGAATGCTCCACATGCGGGTTTCACATGCCACCAACTCCACATTCACAGGCAACTTCAGCGCCACAGCCATTTTCAGATAGCCCTCAATGCAAAGGCTCTAGACGCAAATATTGGTGTGAGAGCTAATTCAATCAAGGAAACACTGCATGTTGGTGAAGGGAATATTGAGGAAGGATCAACCAGGTGGTCCTTGTGGGAGAACAACTCCATTTGGCTCACTAACTTCACACACCATCAGGCTTCCAAGCAGCTCTCAAGGAAACTCAGTTTTCACACTCTATGCTTAGTGCCCTTTGTGTGCCTTGGATTGAAATGAAGCTTGGTGAGCATCCCACACAAACGAATGCTCCACATGCGGGTTTCACATGCCACCAACTCCACATTCTCAGGCAACTTCAGTGCCACAGCCATTTTCAGATAGCCCTCAATGCAAAGGCTCTAGATGTAAATATTGGTGTGAGAGCTAATTCAATCAAGGAAACACTGCATGTTGGTGAAGGGCATATTGAAGAAGAATCAGCCGAGTAGTTCTTGTGGGAGAACAACTCCATTTGGCTCACTAACTTCACACACCATCAGGCTTCCAAGCAGCTTTCAAGGAAACTCAGTTTTCACACTCTATGCTTAGTGCCCTTTGAGTGCCTAGGACTGAAATAAAGCTTGGTGAGCATCTCACACAAACGAATGCTCCACATGCGGGTTCCATATGCCACCAACTCCACATTCTCAGGCAACTTCAGCGCCACAGCCATTTTCAGATAGCCCTCAATGCAAAGGCTCTAGACGCAAATATTGGTGTGAGAGCTAATTCAATCAAGGAAACACTGCATGTTGGTGAAGGGCATATTGAAGAAGGATCAGCCGAGTGGTTCTTGTGGGAGAACAACTCCATTTGGCTCACTAAATTCACACACCATCAGGCTCCAAGCAGCTCTCAAGGAAACTCAGTTTTCACACTCTATGCTTAGTGCCCTTTGAGTGCATTATCTAGGAATGAACCTGGTAGAGCATCAAACACAAAAGAATGCTCCACATGCGGGTTTCACATGCCACCAACTCCACATTCTCAGGCAAATTCAGCGCCACAGCCATTTTCAGATAGCCCTCAATGCAAAGGCTCTAGACGCAAATATTGGTGTGAGAGCTAATTCAATCAAGGAAACACTGCATGTTGGTGAAGGGCATATTGAAGAAGGATCAGCCGAGTGGTTCTTGTGGGAGAACAACTCTATTTGGCTCACTAACTTCACACACCATCAGGCTTCCTAGCAGCTTTCAAGGAAACTCAGTTTTCACACTCTATGCTTAGTGCCCTTTGAGAGCATTATCTAGGAATGAACCTGGTAGAGCATCCCACACAAACAAATGCTCCACATGCGGGTTTCACATGCCACCAACTCCACATTCACAGGCAACTTCAGCGCCACAGCCGCTTTCAGATAGCCCTCAATGCAAAGGCTCTAGACGCAAATATTGGTCTGAGAGCTAATTCAATCAAGGAAACACTGCATGTTGGTGAAGGGCATATTGAAGAAGGATCAGCCGAGTGGTTCTTGTGGGAGAACAACTCCATTTGGCTCACTAACTTCACACACAATCAGGCTCCAAGCAGCTCTCAAGGAAACTCAGTTTTCACACTCTATGCTTAGTGCCCTTTGTGTGCCTAGGACTGAAATGAAACTTGGTGAGCATCCCACACAAACGAATGCTCCACATGCGGGTTTCACATGCCACCAACTCCACATTTTCACACAACTTCAGCGCCACAGCCATTTTCAGATAGCCCTCAATGCAAAGGCTCTAGACGCAAATATTGGTGTGAGAGCTAATTCAATCAAGGAAACACTGCATGTTGGTGAAGGGCATATTGAAGAAGGATCAGCCGAGTGGTTCTTGTGGGAGAACAACTCCATTTGGCTCACTAACTTCACACACCATCAGGCTTCCAAGCAGCTCTCAAGGAAACTCAGTTTTCACACTCTATGCTTAGTGCCCTTTGAGTGCATTATCTAGGAATGTACCTGGTAGAGCATCCCACACAAACGAATGCTCCACATGCGGGTTTCACATGCCACCAACTCCACATTCACAGGCAACTTCAGTGCCACAGCCATTTTCAGATAGCCCTCAATGCAAAGGCTCTAGACGCAAATATTGGTGTGAGAGCTAATTCAATCAAGGAAACACTGCATGTTGGTGAAGGGCATATTGAAGAAGGATCAGCCGAGTGGTTCTTGTGGGAGAACAACTCCATTTGGCTCACTAACTTCACACACCATCAGGCTTCCAAGCAGCTCTCAAGGAAACTCAGTTTTCACACTCTATGCTTAGTGCCCTTTGAGTGCATTATCTAGGAATGAACCTGGTAGAGCATCCCACACAAACGAATGCTCCACATGCGGGTTTCACATGCCACCAACTCCACATTCTCAGGCAACTTCAGCGCCACAGCCGTTTTCAGATAGCCCTCAATGCAAAGGCTCTAGACGCAAATATTGGTGTGAGAGCTAATTCAATCAAGGAAACACTGCATCTTGCTGAAGGGCATATTGAAGAAGGATCAGCCGAGTGGTCCTTGTGGGAGAACAACTCCATTTGGCTCACTAACTTCACACACCATCAGGCTTCCAAGCAACTCTCAAGGAAACTCATTTTTTACACTCTATGCTTAGTGCCCTTTGAGTGCCTAGGACTGAAATGAATCTTGGTGAGCATCCCACACAAACGCATGCTCCACATGCGGGTTCCACATGCCTCCAACTCCACATTCTCAGGCAACTTCAGCGCCACAGCCATTTTCAGATAGCCCTCAATGCAAAGGCTCTAGACGCAAATATTGGTGAGAGAGCTAATTCAATCAAGGAAACACTGCATGTTGGAGAAGGGCATATTGAAGAAGGATCAGCCGAGTGGTTCTTGTGGGAGAACAACTCCATTTGGCTCACTAACTTCACACACCATCAGGCTTCCAAGCAGCTCTCAAGGAAACTCAGTTTTCACACTCTATGCTTAGTGCCCTTTGAGTGCATTATCTAGGATTGAATCTGGTAGAGCATCCCACACAAACGAATGCTCCACATGCGGGTTTCACATGCCACCAACTCCACATTCTCACGCAACTTCAGCGCCACAGCCGTTTTCAGATAGCCCTCAATGCAAAGGCTCTAGACGCAAATATTGGTGTGAGAGCTAATTCAATCAAGGAAACACTGCATGTTGGTGAAGGGCATATTGAAGAAGGATCAGCCGAGTGGTTCTTGTGAGAGAACAACTCCATTTGGCTCACTAACTTCACACACCATCAGGCTTCCAAGCAGCTCTCAAGGAAACTCAGTTTTCACACTCTATGCTTAGTGCCCTTTGAGTGCCTAGGACTGAAATGAAGCTTGGTGAGCATCCCACACAAACGAATGCTCCACATGCGGGTTTCACATGCCACCAACTCCACATTCACAGGCAACTTCAGCGCCACAGCCATTTTCAGATAGCCCTCAATGCAAAGGCTCTAGACGCAAATATTGGTGTGAGAGCTAATTCAATCAAGGAAACACTGCATGTTGGTGAAGGGAATATTGAGGAAGGATCAACCAGGTGGTCCTTGTGGGAGAACAACTCCATTTGGCTCACTAACTTCACACACCATCAGGCTTCCAAGCAGCTCTCAAGGAAACTCAGTTTTCACACTCTATGCTTAGTGCCCTTTGTGTGCCTTGGATTGAAATGAAGCTTGGTGAGCATCCCACACAAACGAATGCTCCACATGCGGGTTTCACATGCCACCAACTCCACATTCTCAGGCAACTTCAGTGCCACAGCCATTTTCAGATAGCCCTCAATGCAAAGGCTCTAGATGTAAATATTGGTGTGAGAGCTAATTCAATCAAGGAAACACTGCATGTTGGTGAAGGGCATATTGAAGAAGAATCAGCCGAGTAGTTCTTGTGGGAGAACAACTCCATTTGGCTCACTAACTTCACACACCATCAGGCTTCCAAGCAGCTCTCAAGGAAACTCAGTTTTCACACTCTATGCTTAGTGCCCTTTGAGTGCCTAGGACTGAAATAAAGCTTGGTGAGCATCTCACACAAACGAATGCTCCACATGCGGGTTCCATATGCCACCAACTCCACATTCTCAGGCAACTTCAGCGCCACAGCCATTTTCAGATAGCCCTCAATGCAAAGGCTCTAGACGCAAATATTGGTGTGAGAGCTAATTCAATCAAGGAAACACTGCATGTTGGTGAAGGGCATATTGAAGAAGGATCAGCCGAGTGGTTCTTGTGGGAGAACAACTCCATTTGGCTCACTAAATTCACACACCATCAGGCTTCCAAGCAGCTCTCAAGGAAACTCAGTTTTCACACTCTATGCTTAGTGCCCTTTGAGTGCATTATCTAGGAATGAACCTGGTAGAGCATCAAACACAAAAGAATGCTCCACATGCGGGTTTCACATGCCACCAACTCCACATTCTCAGGCAAATTCAGCG
The DNA here is from genome assembly GCF_030435755.1 of Ochotona princeps. Classification (NCBI taxonomy): domain Eukaryota; kingdom Metazoa; phylum Chordata; class Mammalia; order Lagomorpha; family Ochotonidae; genus Ochotona; species Ochotona princeps. The sequence goes on along the minus strand of NW_026701319.1, from coordinate 165,801 downwards.
CCACAGCCATTTTCAGATAGCCCTCAATGCAAAGGCTCTAGACGCAAATATTGGTGTGAGAGCTAATTCAATCAAGGAAACACTGCATGTTGGTGAAGGGCATATTGAAGAAGGATCAGCCGAGTGGTTCTTGTGGGAGAACAACTCTATTTGGCTCACTAACTTCACACACCATCAGGCTTCCTAGCAGCTTTCAAGGAAACTCAGTTTTCACACTCTATGCTTAGTGCCCTTTGAGTGCATTATCTAGGAATGAACCTGGTAGAGCATCCCACACAAACAAATGCTCCACATGCGGGTTTCACATGCCACCAACTCCACATTCACAGGCAACTTCAGCGCCACAGCCGCTTTCAGATAGCCCTCAATGCAAAGGCTCTAGACGCAAATATTGGTCTGAGAGCTAATTCAATCAAGGAAACACTGCATGTTGGTGAAGGGCATATTGAAGAAGGATCAGCCGAGTGGTTCTTGTGGGAGAACAACTCCATTTGGCTCACTAACTTCACACACAATCAGGCTCCAAGCAGCTCTCAAGGAAACTCAGTTTTCACAATCTATGCTTAGTGCCCTTTGTGTGCCTAGGACTGAAATGAAACTTGGTGAGCATCCCACACAAACGAATGCTCCACATGCGGGTTTCACATGCCACCAACTCCACATTTTCACACAACTTCAGCGCCACAGCCATTTTCAGATAGCCCTCAATGCAAAGGCTCTAGACGCAAATATTGGTGTGAGAGCTAATTCAATCAAGGAAACACTGCATGTTGGTGAAGGGCATATTGAAGAAGGATCAGCCGAGTGGTTCTTGTGGGAGAACAACTCCATTTGGCTCACTAACTTCACACACCATCAGGCTTCCAAGCAGCTCTCAAGGAAACTCAGTTTTCACACTCTATGCTTAGTGCCCTTTGAGTGCATTATCTAGGAATGTACCTGGTAGAGCATCCCACACAAACGAATGCTCCACATGCGGGTTTCACATGCCACCAACTCCACATTCACAGGCAACTTCAGCGCCACAGCCGTTTTCAGATAGCCCTCAATGCAAAGGCTCTAGACGCAAATATTGGTGTGAGAGCTAATTCAATCAAGGAAACACTGCATGTTGGTGAAGGGCATATTGAAGAAGGATCATCCGAGTGGTTCTTGTGGGAGAACAACTCCATTTGGCTCACTAACTTCACACACCATCAGGCTTCCAAGCAGCTCTCAAGGAAACTCAGTTTTCACACTCTATGCTTAGTGCCCTTTGAGTGCATTATCTAGGAATGAACCTGGTAGAGCATCCCACACAAACGAATGCTCCACATGCGGGTTTCACATGCCACCAACTCCACATTCTCAGGCAACTTCAGCGCCACAGCCGTTTTCAGATAGCCCTCAATGCAAAGGCTCTAGACGCAAATATTGGTGTGAGAGCTAATTCAATCAAGGAAACACTGCATGTTGGTGAAGGGCATATTGAAGAAGGATCAGCCGAGTGGTTCTTGTGGGAGAACAACTCCATTTGGCTCACTAACTTCACACACAATCAGGCTTCCAAGCAGCTCTCAAGGAAACTCAGTTTTCACACTCTATGCTTAGTGCCCTTTGAGTGCATTATCTAGGAATGAACCTGGTAGAGCATCCCACACAAACGAATGCTCCACATGCGGGTTTCACATGCCACCAACTCCACATTCACAGGCAACTTCAGTGCCACAGCCATTTTCAGATAGCCCTCAATGCAAAGGCTCTAGACGCAAATAATGGTGTGAGAGCTAATTCAATCAAGGAAACACTGCATGTTGGTGAAGGGCATATTGAAGAAGGATCAGCCGAGTGGTTCTTGTGGGAGAACAACTCCATTTGGCTCACTAACTTCACACACCATCAGGCTTCCAAGCAGCTCTCAAGGAAACTCAGTTTTCACACTCTATGCTTAGTGCCCTTTGAGTGCATTATCTAGGAATGAACCTGGTAGAGCATCCCACACAAACGCATGCTCCACATGCGCGTTTCACATGCCACCAACTCCACATTCACAGGCAACTTCAGCGCCACAGCCGTTTTCAGATAGCCCTCAATGCAAAGGCTCTAGACGCAAATATTGGTGTGAGAGCTAATTCAATCAAGGAAACACTGCATGTTGGTGAAGGGCATATTGAAGAAGGATCAGCCGAGTGGTTCTTGTGGGAGAACAACTCCATTTGGCTCACTAACTTCACACACCATCAGGCTTCCAAGCAGCTCTCAAGGAAACTCAGTTTTCACACTCTATGCTTAGTGCCCTTTGAGTGCATTATCTAGGAATGAACCTGGTAGAGCATCCCACACAAACGAATGCTCCACATGCGGGTTTCACATGCCACCAACTCCACATTCACAGGCAACTTCAGCGCCACAGCCATTTTCAGATAGCCCTCAATGCAAAGGCTCTAGACGCAAATATTGGTGTGAGAGCTAATTCAATCAAGGAAACACTGCATGTTGGTGAAGGGCATATTGAAGAAGGATCAGCCGAGTGGTTCTTGTGGGAGAACAACTCCATTTGGCTCACTAATTTCACACACCATCAGGCTTCCAAGCAGCTCTCAAGGAAACTCAGTTTTCACACTCTATGATTAGTGCCCTTTGAGTGCATTATCTAGGAATGAATCTAGTAGAGCATCCCACACAAACGAATGCTCCACATGCGGGTTTCACATGCCACCAACTCCACATTCACAGGCAACTTCAGCGCCACAGCCGTTTTCAGATAGCCCTCAATGCAAAGGCTCTAGACGCAAATATTGGTGTGAGAGCTAATTCAATCAAGGAAACACTGCATGTTGGTGAATGGCATATTGAAGAACGATCAACCAAGTGGTTCTTATGGGAGAACAACTCCATTTGGCTCACTAACTTCACACACCATCAGGCTTCCAAGCAGCTCTCAAGGAAACTCAGTTTTCACACTCTATGCTTAGTGCCCTTTGAGTGCATTATCTAGGATTGAATATGGTAGAGCATCCCACACAAAAGAATGCTCCACATGCGGGTTTCACATGCCACCAACTTCACATTCTCAGGCAACTTCAGCGCCACAGCCATTTTCAGATAGCCCTCAATGCAAAGGCTCTAGACGCAAATATTGGTGTGAGAGCTAATTCAATCAAGGAAACACTGCATCTTGCTGAAGGGCATATTGAAGAACGATCAACCAAGTGGTCCTTGTGCGAGAACAACTCCATTTGGCTCACTAACTTCACACACCATCAGGCTTCCAAGCAGCTCTCAAGTAAACTCAGTTTTCACACTCTATGCTTAGTGCCCTTTGAGTGCATTATCTAGGAATGAATCTAGTAGAGCATCAAACACAAACGAATGCTCCACATTCGGGTTTCACATGCCACCAACTCCACATTCACAGGCAACTTCAGCGCCACAACCGTTTTCAGATAGCCCTCAATGCAAAGGCTCTAGACGCAAATATTGGTGTGAGAGCTAATTCAATCAAGGAAACACTGCATGTTGGTGAAGGGCATATTGAAGAAGGATAAGCCGAGTGGTTCTTATGGGAGAACAACTCCATTTGGCTCACTAACTTCACACACCATCAGGCTTCCAAGCAGCTCTCAAGGAAACTCAGTTTTCACACTCTATGCTTAGTGCCCTTTGAGTGCATTATCTAGGATTGAATCTGGTAGAGCATCCCACACAAAAGAATGCTCCACATGCGGGTTTCACATGCCACCAACTCCACATTCACAGGCAACTTCAGCGCCACAGCCGTTTTCAGATAGCCCTCAATGCAAAGGCTCTAGACGCAAATATTTATGTGAGAGCTAATTCAATCACGGAAACACTGCATGTTGGTGAAGAGCATATTGAAGAAGGATCAGCCGAGTGGTTCTTGTAGGAGAACAACTCCATTTGGCTCACTAACTTCACACACCATCAGTCTTCCAAGCAGCTCTCAAGGAAACTCAGTTTTCACACTCTATGCTTAGTGCCCTTTGAGTGCCTAGGACTGAAATGAAGCTTGGTGAGCATCCCACACAAACGAATGCTCCACATGCGGGTTTCACATGCCACCAACTCCACATTCACAGGCAACTTCAGCGCCACAGCCGCTTTTAGATAGCCCTCAATGCAAAGGCTCTAGATGTAAATATTGGTGTGAGAGCTAATTCAATCAAGGAAACACTGCATGTTGGTGAAGGGCATATTGAAGAAGAATCAGCCGAGTAGTTCTTGTGGGAGAACAACTCCATTTGGCTCACTAACTTCACACACCATCAGGCTTCCAAGCAGCTCTCAAGGAAACTCAGTTTTCACACTCCATGCTTAGTGCCCTTTGAGTGCCTAGGACTGAAATAATGTTTGGTGAGCATCTCACACAAACGAATGCTCCACATGCGGGTTCCATATGCCACCAACTCCACATTCTCAGGCAACTTCAGCGCCACAGCCATTTTCAGATAGCCCTCAATGCAAAGGCTCTAGACGCAAATATTGGTGTGAGAGCTAATTCAATCAAGGAAACACTGCATGTTGGTGAAGGGCATATTGAAGAAGGATCAGCCGAGTGGTTCTTGTGGGAGAACAACTCCATTTGGCTCACTAAATTCACACACCATCAGGCTTCCAAGCAGCTCTCAAGGAAACTCAGTTTTCACACTCTATGCTTAGTGCCCTTTGAGTGCATTATCTAGGAATGAACCTGGTAGAGCATCCCACACAAACGAATGCTCCACATGCGGGTTTCACATGCCACCAACTCCACATTCTCAGGCAAATTCAGCGCCACAGCCATTTTCAGATAGCCCTCAATGCAAAGGCTCTAGACGCAAATATTGGTGTGAGAGCTAATTCAATCAAGGAAACACTGCATGTTGGTGAAGGGCATATTGAAGAAGGATCAGCCGAGTGGTTCTTGTGGGAGAACAACTCTATTTGGCTCACTAACTTCACACACCATCAGGCTTCCTAGCAGCTTTCAAGGAAACTCAGTTTTCACACTCTATGCTTAGTGCCCTTTGAGTGCATTATCTAGGAATGAACCTGGTAGAGCATCCCACACAAACAAATGCTCCACATGCGGGTTTCACATGCCACCAACTCCACATTCACAGGCAACTTCAGCGCCACAGCCGCTTTCAGATAGCCCTCAATGCAAAGGCTCTAGACGCAAATATTGGTGTGAGAGCTAATTCAATCAAGGAAACACTGCATGTTGGTGAAGGGCATATTGAAGAAGGATCAGCCGAGTGGTTCTTGTGGGAGAACAACTCCATTTGGCTCACTAACTTCACACACAATCAGGCTCCAAGCAGCTCTCAAGGAAACTCAGTTTTCACACTCTATGCTTAGTGCCCTTTGTGTGCCTAGGACTGAAATGAAACTTGGTGAGCATCCCACACAAATGAATGCTCCACATGCGGGTTTCACATGCCACCAACTCCACATTCACAGGCAACTTCAGCGCCACAGCCGTTTTCAGATAGCCCTCAATGCAAAGGCTCTAGACGCAAATATTTATGTGAGAGCTAATTCAATCACGGAAACACTGCATGTTGGTGAAGAGCATATTGAAGAAGGATCAGCCGAGTGGTTCTTGTGGGAGAACAACTCCATTTGGCTCACTAACTTCACACACCATCAGTCTTCCAAGCAGCTCTCAAGGAAACTCAGTTTTCACACTCTATGCTTAGTGCCCTTTGAGTGCCTAGGACTGAAATGAAGCTTGGTGAGCATCCCACACAAACGAATGCTCCACATGCGGGTTTCACATGCCACCAACTCCACATTCACAGGCAACTTCAGCGCCACAGCCGCTTTTAGATAGCCCTCAATGCAAAGGCTCTAGACGCAAATATTGGTGTGAGAACTAATTCAATCAAGGAAACACTGCATGTTGCTGAAGGGCATATTGAAGAAGGTTCAGCCAAGTGGTTCTTGTGGGAGAACAACTCCATTTGGCTCACTAACTTCACACACCATCAGGCTTCCAAGCAGCTCTCAAGGAAACTCAGTTTTCACACTCTATGCTTAGTGCCCTTTGAGTGCCTAGGACTGAAATGAAGCTTGGTGAGCATCCCACACAAACGAATGCTCCACATGCGGGTTTCACATGCCACCAACTCCACATTCACAGGCAACTTCAGCGCCACAGCCGTTTTCAGATAGCCCTCAATGCAAAGGCTCTAGACGCAAATATTGGTGTGAGAGCTAATTCAATCAAGGAAACACTGCATGTTGGTGAAGGGCATATTGAAGAAGGATCAGCCGAGTGTTTCTTGTGGGAGAACAACTCCATTTGGCTCACTAACTTCACACACCATCAGGCTCCAAGCAGCTCTCAAGGAAACTCAGTTTTCACACTCTAGGCTTAGTGCCCTTTGAGTGAATTATCTAGGAATGTACCTGGTAGAGCATCCCACACAAACGAATGTTCCACATGCGGGTTTCACATGCCACCAACTCCACATTCACAGGCAACTTCAGCAAACAGTCGCTTTCAGATAGCCCTCAATGCAAAGGCTCTAGACGCAAATATTGGTGTGAGAGCTAATTCAATCAAGGAAACACTGCATGTTGGTGAAGGGCATATTGAAGAAGGATCAGCCGAGTGGTTCTTGTGGGAGAACAACTCCATTTGGCTCACTAACTTCACACACCATCAGGCTTCCAAGCAGCTCTCAAGGAAACTCAGTTTTCACACTCTATGCTTAGTGCCCTTTGAGTGCCTAGGACTGAAATGAAGCTTGGTGAGCATCCCACACAAACGAATGCTCCACATGCGGGTTTCACATGCCACCAACTCCACATTCTCAGGCAACTTCAGCGCCACAGCCATTTTCAGATAGCCCTCAATGCAAAGGCTCTAGACGCAAATATTGGTGTGAGAGCTAATTCAATCAAGGAAACACTGCATGTTGGTGAAGGGCATATTGAAGAAGGATCAGCCGAGTGTTTCTTGTGGGAGAACAACTCCATTTGGCTCACTAACTTCACACACCATCAGGCTCCAAGCAGCTCTCAAGGAAACTCAGTTTTCACACTCTAGGCTTAGTGCCCTTTGAGTGCATTATCTAGGAATGTACCTGGTAGAGCATCCCACACAAACGAATGTTCCACATGCGGGTTTCACATGCCACCAACTCCACATTCACAGGCAACTTCAGCAAACAGTCGCTTTCAGATAGCCCTCAATGCAAAGGCTCTAGACGCAAATATTGGTGTGAGAGCTAATTCAATCAAGGAAACACTGCATGTTGGTGAAGGGCATATTGAAGAAGGATCAGCCGAGTGGTTCTTGTGGGAGAACAACTCCATTTGGCTCACTAACTTCACACACCATCAGGCTTCCAAGCAGCTCTCAAGGAAACTCAGTTTTCACACTCTATGCTTAGTGCCCTTTGAGTGCCTAGGACTGAAATGAAGCTTGGTGAGCATCCCACACAAACGAATGCTCCACATGCGGGTTTCACATGCCACCAACTCCACATTCTCAGGCAACTTCAGCAAACAGCCGCTTTCAGATAGCCCTCAATGCAAAGGCTCTAGACGCAAATATTGGTGTGAGAGCTAATTCAATCAAGGAAACACTGCATGTTGGTGAAGGGCATATTGAAGAAGGATCAGCCGAGTGGTCCTTGTGGGAGAACAACTCCGTTTGGTTCACTAACTTCACACACCATCAGGCTTCCAAGCAGCTCTCAAGGAAACTCAGTTTTCACACTCTATGCTTAGTGCCCTTTGAGTGCCTAGGATTGAAATGAATCTGGTAGAGCATCCCACACAAACGAATGCTCCACATGCGGGTTTCACATGCCACCAACTCCACATTCACAGGCAACTTCAGCGCCACAGCCGTTTTCAGATAGCCCTCAATGCAAAGGCTCTAGACGCAAATATTGGTGTGAGAGCTAATTCAATCAAGGAAACACTGCATGTTGGTGAAGGGCATATTGAAGAAGGATCAGCCGAGTGGTTCTTGTGGGAGAACAACTCCATTTGGCTCACTAACTTCACACACCATCAGGCTTCCAAGCAGCTCTCAAGGAAACTCAGTTTTCACACTCTATGCTTAGTGCCCTTTGAATGCATTATCTAGGAATGAACCTGGTAGAGCATCCCACACAAACCAATGCTCCACATGCGGGTTTCACATGCCACCAACTCCACATTCACAGGCAACTTCAGCGCCACAGCCGTTTTCAGATAGCCCTCAATGCAAAGGCTCTAGACGCAAATATTGGTGTGAGAGCTAATTCAATCAAGGAAACACTGCATGTTGGTGAAGGGCATATTGAAGAAGGATCAGCCGAGTGGTTCTTGTGGGAGAACAACTCCATTTGGCTCACTAACTTCACACACCATCAGGCTTCCAAGCAGCTCTCAAGGAAACTCAGTTTTCACACTCTATGCTTAGTGCCCTTTGAATGCATTATCTAGGAATGAACCTGGTAGAGCATCCCACACAAACCAATGCTCCACATGCGGGTTTCACATGCCACCAACTCCACATTCACAGGCAACTTCAGCGCCACAGCCGTTTTCAGATAGCCCTCAATTCAAAGGCTCTAGACGCAAATATTGGTGTGAGAGCTAATTCAATCAAGGAAACACTGCATGTTGGTGAAGGGCATATTGAAGAAGGATCAGCCGAGTGGTTCTTGTGGGAGAACAACTCCATTTGGCTCACTAACTTCACACACCATCAGGCTTCCAAGCAGCTCTCAAGGAAACTCAGTTTTCACACTCTATGCTTAGTGCCCTTTGAGTGCATTATCTAGGAATAAACCTGGTAGAGCATACCACACAAACGAATGCTCCACATGCGGGTTTCACATGCCACCAACTCCACATTTTCACGCAACTTCAGCGCCACAGGCATTTTCAGATATCCCTCAAAGCAAAGGCTCTAGACGCAAATATTGGTGTGAGAGCAAATTCAATCAAGGAAACACTGCATGTTGCTGAAGGGCATATTGAAGAAGTATCAGCCGAGTGGTTCTTGTGGGAGAACAACTCCATTTGGCTCACTAACTTCACACACCATCAGGCTTCCAAGCAGCTCTCAAGGAAACTCAGTTTTCACACTCTATGCTTAATGCCCTTTGAGTGCCTAGGACTGAAATGAAGCTTGGTGAGCATCCCACACAAACGAATGCTCCACATGCGGGTTTCACATGCCACCAACTCCACATTTTCACGCAACTTCAGCGCCACAGCCGTTTTCAGACAGCCCTCAATGCAAAGGCTCTAGAGGCAAATATTGGTGTGAGAGCTAATTCAATCAAGGAAACACTGCATGTTGGTGAAGGGCTTATTGAAGAAGGATAAGCCGAGTGGTTCTTGTGGGAGAACAACCCCATTTGGCTCACTAACTTCACACACCATCAGGCTTCCAAGCAGCTCTCAAGGAAACTCAGTTTTCACACTCTATGCTTAGTGCCCTTTGAGTGCCTAGGACTGAAATGAAGCTTGGTGAGCATCCCACACAAACGAATGCTCCACATGCGGGTTTCACATGCCACCAACTCCACATTCACAGGCAACTTCAGCCCCACAGCCATTTTCAGATAGCCCTCAATGCAAAGGCTCTAGACGCAAATAATGGTGTGAGAGCTAATTCAATCAAGGAAACACTGCATCTTGCTGAAGGGCATATTGAAGAAGGATCAGCCGAGTGGTTCTTGTGGGAGAACAACTCCATTTGGCTCACTAACTTCACACACCATCAGGCTTCCAAGCAGCTCTCAAGGAAACTCAGTTTTCACACTCTATGCTTAATGCACTTTGAGTGCCTAGGACTGAAATGAAGCTTGGTGAGCATCCCACACAAACGAATGCTCCACATGCGGGTTTCACATGCCACCAACTCCACATTCACAGGCAACTTCAGCGCCACAGCCGTTTTCAGATAGCCCTCAATGCAAAGGCTCTAGACGCAAATGTTGGTCTGAGAGATAATTCAATCAAGGAAACACTGCATGTTGGTGAAGGGCATATTGAAGAAGGATCAGCCGAGTGGTCCTTGTGGGAGAACAATTCCATTTGGCTCACTAACTTCACACACCATCAGGCTTCCAAGCAGCTCTCAAGGAAACTCAGTTTTCACACTCTATGCTTAGTGCCCTTTGAGTGCCTAGGACTGAAATGAAGCTTGGTGAGCATCCCACACAAACGAATGCTCCACATGCGGGTTTCACATGCCACCAACTCCACATTCTCAGGTAACTTCAGCGCCACAGCCATTTTCAGACAGCCCTCAATGCAAAGGCTCTAGAGGCAAATATTGGTGTGAGAGCTAATTCAATCAAGGAAACACTGCATGTTGGTGAAGGGCATATTGAAGAAGGATAAGCCGAGTGGTTCTTGTGGGAGAACAACTCCATTTGGCTCACTAACTTCACACACCATCAGGCTTCCAAGCAGCTCTCAAGGAAACTCAGTTTTCACACTCTATGCTTAGTGCCCTTTGAGTGCCTAGGACTGAAATGAAGCTTGGTGAGCATCCCACACAAACGAATGCTCCACATGCGGGTTTCACATGCCACCAACTCCACATTCACAGGCAACTTCAGCGCCACTGCCGCTTTTAGATAGCCCTCAATGCAAAGGCTCTAGACGCAAATATTGGTGTGAGAGCTAATTCAATCAAGGAAACACTGCATGTTGGTGAAGGGCATATTGAAGAAGGTTCAGCCAAGTGGTTCTTGTGGGAGAACAACTCCATTTGGCTCACTAACTTCACACACCATCAGGCTTCCAAGCAGCTCTCAAGGAAACTCAGTTTTCACACTCTATGCTTAGTGCCCTTTGAATGCATTATCTAGGAATGAACCTGGTAGAGCATCCCACACAAACCAATGCTCCACATGCGGGTTTCACATGCCACCAACTCCACATTCACAGGCAACTTCAGCGCCACAGCCGTTTTCAGATAGCCCTCAATTCAAAGGCTCTAGACGCAAATATTGGTGTGAGAGCTAATTCAATCAAGGAAACACTGCATGTTGGTGAAGGGCATATTGAAGAAGGATCAGCCGAGTGGTTCTTGTGGGAGAACAACTCCATTTGGCTCACTAACTTCACACACCATCAGGCTTCCAAGCAGCTCTCAAGGAAACTCAGTTTTCACACTCTATGCTTAGTGCCCTTTGAGTGCATTATCTAGGAATAAACCTGGTAGAGCATACCACACAAACGAATGCTCCACATGCGGGTTTCACATGCCACCAACTCCACATTTTCACGCAACTTCAGCGCCACAGCCATTTTCAGATATCCCTCAAAGCAAAGGCTCTAGACGTAAATATTGGTGTGAGAGCTAATTCAATCAAGGAAACACTGCATGTTGCTGAAGGGCATATTGAAGAAGTATCAGCCGAGTGGTTCTTGTGGGAGAACAACTCCATTTGGCTCACTAACTTCACACACCATCAGGCTTCCAAGCAGCTCTCAAGGAAACTCAGTTTTCACACTCTATGCTTAATGCCCTTTGAGTGCCTAGGACTGAAATGAAGCTTGGTGAGCATCCCACACAAACGAATGCTCCACATGCGGGTTTCACATGCCACCAACTCCACATTTTCACGCAACTTCAGCGCCACAGCCGTTTTCAGACAGCCCTCAATGCAAAGGCTCTAGAGGCAAATATTGGTGTGAGAGCTAATTCAATCAAGGAAACACTGCATGTTGGTGAAGGGCTTATTGAAGAAGGATAAGCCGAGTGGTTCTTGTGGGAGAACAACCCCATTTGGCTCACTAACTTCACACACCATCAGGCTTCCAAGCAGCTCTCAAGGAAACTCAGTTTTCACACTCTATGCTTAGTGCCCTTTGAGTGCCTAGGACTGAAATGAAGCTTGGTGAGCATCCCACACAAACGAATGCTCCACATTCGGGTTTCACATGCCACCAACTCCACATTCACAGGCAACTTCAGCGCCACAGCCGTTTTCAGATAGCCCTCAATGCAAAGGCTCTAGACGCAAATGTTGGTCTGAGAGCTAATTCAATCAAGGAAACACTGCATGTTGGTGAAGGGCATATTGAAGAAGGATCAGCCGAGTGGTCCTTGTGGGAGAACAATTCCATTTGGCTCACTAACTTCACACACCATCAGGCTTCCAAGCAGCTCTCAAGGAAACTCAGTTTTCACACTCTATGCTTAGTGCCCTTTGAGTGCCTAGGACTGAAATGAAGCTTGGTGAGCATCCCACACAAACGAATGTTCCACATGCGGGTTTCACATGCCACCAACTCCACATTCTCAGGTAACTTCAGCGCCACAGCCATTTTCAGACAGCCCTCAATGCAAAGGCTCTAGAGGCAAATATTGGTGTGAGAGCTAATTCAATCAAGGAAACACTGCATGTTGGTGAAGGGCATATTGAAGAAGGATCAGCCGAGTGGTTCTTGTGGGAGAACAACTCCATTTGGCTCACTAACTTCACACACCATCAGGCTTCCAAGCAGCTCTCAAGGAAACTCAGTTTTCACACTCTATGCTTAGTGCCCTTTGAGTGCCTAGGACTGAAATGAAGCTTGGTGAGCATCCCACACAAACGAATGCTCCACATGCGGGTTTCACATGCCACCAACTCCACATTCACAGGCAACTTCAGCGCCACTGCCGCTTTTAGATAGCCCTCAATGCAAAGGCTCTAGACGAAAATATTGGTGTGAGAACTCATTCAATCAAGGAAACACTGCATGTTGGTGAAGGGCATATTGAAGAAGGTTCAGCCAAGTGGTTCTTGTGGGAGAACAACTCCATTTGGCTCACTAACTTCACACACCATCAGGCTTCCAAGCAGCTCTCAAGGAAATTCAGTTTTAACACTCTATGCTTAGTGCCCTTTGAATGCCTAGGACTGAAATGAAGCTTGGTGAGCATCCCACACAAACGAATGCTCCACATGCGGGTTTCACATGCCACCAACTCCACATTCACAGGCAACTTCAGCAAACAGCCGCTTTCAGATAGCCGTCAATGGAAAGGCTCTAGACGCAAATATTGGTGTGAGAGCTAATTCAATCAAGGAAACACTGCATGTTGGTGAAGGGCATATTGAAGAAGGATCAGCCGAGTGGTTCTTGTGGGAGAACAACTCCATTTGGCTCACTAACTTCACACACCATCAGGCTTCCAAGCAGCTCTCAAGGAAACTCAGTTTTCACACTCTATGCTTAGTGCCCTTTGAGTGCATTATCTAGGAATGAATCTAGTAGAGCATCCCACACAAACGAATGCTCCACATTCGGGTTTCACATGCCACCAACTCCACATTCACAGGCAACTTCAGCGCCACAGCCGTTTTCAGATAGCCCTCAATGCAAAGGCTCTAGACGCAAATATTGGTGTGAGAGCTAATTCAATCAAGGAAACACTGCATGTTGGTGAAGGGCATATTGAAGAAGGATAAGCCGAGTGGTTCTTATGGGAGAACAACTCCATTTGGCTCACTAACTTCACACACCATCAGGCTTCCAAGCAGCTCTCAAGGAAACTCAGTTTTCACACTCTATGCTTAGTGCCCTTTGAATGCATTATCTAGGATTGAATCTGGTAGAGCATCCCACACAAAAGAATGCTCCACATGCGGGTTTCACATGCCACCAACTCCACATTCACAGGCAACTTCAGCGCCACAGCCGTTTTCAGATAGCCCTCAATGCAAAGGCTCTAGACGCAAATATTTATGTGAGAGCTAATTCAATCAAGGAAACACTGCATGTTGGTGAAGAGCATATTGAAGAAGGATCAGCCGAGTGGTTCTTGTGAGAGAACAACTCCATTTGGCTCACTAACTTCACACACCATCAGGCTTCCAAGCAGCTCTCAAGGAAACTCAGTTTTCACACTCTATGCTTAGTGCCCTTTGAGTGCCTAGGACTGAAATGAAGCTTGGTGAGCATCCCACACAAACGAATGCTCCACATGCGGGTTTCATATGCCACCAACTCCACATTCACAGGCAACTTCAGCGCCACAGCCATTTTCAGATAGCCCTCAATGCAAAGGCTCTAGACGCAAATATTGGTGTGAGAACTAATTCAATCAAGGAAACACTGCATGTTGCTGAAGGGCATATTGAAGAAGGTTCAGCCAAGTGGTTCTTGTGGGAGAACAACTCCATTTGGCTCACTAACTTCACACACCATCAGGCTTCCAAGCAGCTCTCAAGGAAACTCAGTTTTAACACTCTATGCTTAGTGCCCTTTGAGTGCCTAGGACTGAAATGAAGCTTGGTGAGCATCCCACACAAACGAATGCTCCACATGCGGGTTTCACATGCCACCAACTCCACATTCACAGGCAACTTCAGCGCCACAGCCGCTTTCAGATAGCCCTCAATGCAAAGGCTCTAGACGCAAATATTGGTGTGAGAGCTAATTCAATCAAGGAAACACTGCATGTTGGTGAAGGGCATATTGAAGAAGGATCAGCCGAGTGGTTCTTGTGGGAGAACAACTCCATTTGGCTCACTAACTTCACACACCATCAGGCTCCAAGCAGCTCTCAAGGAAACTCAGTTTTCACACTCTAGGCTTAGTGCCCTTTGAGTGCATTATCTAGGAATGTACCTGGTAGAGCATCCCACACAAACGAATGTTCCACATGCGGGTTTCACATGCCACCAACTCCACATTCACAGGCAACTTCAGCAAACAGTCGCTTTCAGATAGCCCTCAATGCAAAGGCTCTAGACGCAAATATTGGTGTGAGAGCTAATTCAATCAAGGAAACACTGCATGTTGGTGAAGGGCATATTGAAGAAGGATCAGCCGAGTGGTTCTTGTGGGAGAACAACTCCATTTGGCTCACTAACTTCACACACCATCAGGCTTCCAAGCAGCTCTCAAGGAAACTCAGTTTTCTCACTCTATGCTTAGTGCCCTTTGAGTGCATTATCTAGGAATGAACCTGGTAGAGCGTCCCACACAAACGAATGCTCCACATGCGGGTTTCACATGCCACCAACTCCACATTCTCAGGCAACTTCAGCGCCACAGCCGTTTTCAGATAGCCCTCAATGCAAAGGCTCTAGACGCAAATATTGGTGTGAGAGCTAATTCAATCAAGGAAACACTGCATGTTGGTGAAGGGCATATTGAAGAAGGATCAGCCGAGTGGTTCTTGTGGGAGAACAACTCCATTTGGCTCACTAACTTCACACACCATCAGGCTTCCAAGCAGCTCTCAAAGAAACTCAGTTTTCACACTCTATGCTTAGTGCCCTTTGAGTGCATTATCTAGGAATGTACCTGGTAGAGCATCCCACACAAACGAATGCTCCACATGCGGGTTTCACATGCCACCAACTCCACATTCACAGGCAACTTCAGCGCCACAGCCGTTTTCAGATAGCCCTCAATGCAAAGGCTCTAGACGCAAATATTGGTGTGAGAGCTAATTCAATCAAGGAAACACTGCATGTTGGTGAAGGGCATATTGAAGAAGGATCAGCCGAGTGGTTCTTGTGGGAGAACAACTCCATTTGGCTCACTAACTTCACACACCATCAGGCTTCCAAGCAGCTCTCAAGGAAACTCAGTTTTCACACTCTATGCTTAGTGCCCTTTGAGTGCATTATCTAGGAATGAACCTGCTAGAGCTTCCCACACAAACGAATGCTCCACATGCGGGTTTCACATGCCACCAACTCCACATTCTCAGGCAACTTCAATGCCACAGCCGTTTTCAGATAGCCCTCAATGCAAAGGCTCTAGACGCAAATATTGGTGTGAGAGCTAATTCAATCAAGGAAACACTGCATGTTGGTGAAGGGCATATTGAAGAAGGATCAGCCGAGTGGTTCTTGTGGGAGAACAACTCCATTTGGCTCACTAACTTCACACAACATCAGGCTTCCAAGCAGCTCTCAAGGAAACTCAGTTTTCACACTCTATGCTTAGTGCCCTTTGAGTGCATTATCTAGGAATGAACCTGGTAGAGCATCCCACACAAACGAATGCTCCACATGCGGGTTTCACATGCCACCAACTCCACATTCACAGGCAACTTCAGTGCCACAGCCATTTTCAGATAGCCCTCAATGCAAAGGCTCTAGACGCAAATATTGGTGTGAGAGCTAATTCAATCAAGGAAACACTGCATGTTGGTGAAGGGCATATTGAAGAAGGATCAGCCGAGTGGTTCTTGTGGGAGAACAACTCCATTTGGCTCACTAACTTCACACACCATCAGGCTTCCAAGCAGCTCTCAAGGAAACTCAGTTTTCACACTCTATGCTTAGTGCCCTTTGAGTGCATTATCTAGGAATGAACCTGCTAGAGCTTCCCACACAAACGAATGCTCCACATGCGGGTTTCACATGCCACCAACTCCACATTCTCAGGCAACTTCAATGCCACAGCCGTTTTCAGATAGCCCTCAATGCAAAGGCTCTAGACGCAAATATTGGTGTGAGAGCTAATTCAATCAAGGAAACACTGCATGTTGGTGAAGGGCATATTGAAGAAGGATCAGCCGAGTGGTTCTTGTGGGAGAACAACTCCATTTGGCTCACTAACTTCACACAACATCAGGCTTCCAAGCAGCTCTCAAGGAAACTCAGTTTTCACACTCTATGCTTAGTGCCCTTTGAGTGCATTATCTAGGAATGAACCTGGTAGAGCATCCCACACAAACGAATGCTCCACATGCGGGTTTCACATGCCACCAACTCCACATTCACAGGCAACTTCAGTGCCACAGCCATTTTCAGATAGCCCTCAATGCAAAGGCTCTAGACGCAAATATTGGTGTGAGAGCTAATTCAATCAAGGAAACACTGCATGTTGGTGAAGGGCATATTGAAGAAGGATCAGCCGAGTGGTTCTTGTGGGAGAACAACTCCATTTGGCTCACTAACTTCACACACCATCAGGCTTCCAAGCAGCTCTCAAGGAAACTCAGTTTTCACACTCTATGCTTAGTGCCCTTTGAGTGCATTATCTAGGAATGAACCTGGTAGAGCATCCCACACAAACGCATGCTCCACATGCGGGTTTCACATGCCACCAACTCCACATTCACAGGCAACTTCAGCGCCACAGCCGTTTTCAGATAGCCCTCAATGCAAAGGCTCTAGACGCAAATATTGGTGTGAGAGCTAATTCAATCAAGGAAACACTGCATGTTGGTGAAGGGCATATTGAAGAAGGATCAGCCGAGTGGTTCTTGTGGGAGAACAACTCCATTTGGCTCACTAACTTCACACACCATCAGGCTTCCAAGCAGCTCTCAAGGAAACTCAGTTTTCACACTCTATGCTTAGTGCCCTTTGAGTGTCTAGGACTGAAATGAAGCTTGGTTAGCATCCCACACAAACGAATGCTGAACATGCGGGTTTCACATGCCACCAACTCCACATTTTCACACAACTTCTGCGCCACAGGTTTTTTTAGATAGCCCTCAATGCAAAGGCTCTAGACGCAAATATTGGTGTGAGAGCTAATTCAATCAAGGAAACACTGCATGTTGGTGAAGGGCATATTGAAGAAGGATCAGCCGAGTGGTTCTTGTGGGAGAACAACTCCATTTGGCTCACTAACTTCACACACCATCAGGCTTCCAAGCAGCTCTCAAGGAAACTCAGTTTTCACACTCTATGCTTAGTGCCCTTTCACTGCATTATCTAGGAATGAATCTAGTAGAGCATCCCACACAAACGAATGCTCCACATTCGGGTTTCACATGCCACCAACTCCACATTCACAGGCAACTTCAGCGCCACAGCCGTTTTCAGATAGCCCTCAATGCAAAGGCTCTAGACGCAAATATTGGTGTGAGAGCTAATTCAATCAAGGAAACACTGCATGTTGGTGAAGGGCATATTGAAGAAGGATAAGCCGAGTGGTTCTTATGGGAGAACAACTCCATTTGGCTCACTAACTTCACACACCATCAGGCTTCCAAGCAGCTCTCAAGGAAACTCAGTTTTCACACTCTATGCTTAGTGCCCTTTGAATGCATTATCTAGGATTGAATCTGGTAGAGCATCCCACACAAAAGAATGCTCCACATGCGGGTTTCACATGCCACCAACTCCACATTCACAGGCAACTTCAGCGCCACAGCCGTTTTCAGATAGCCCTCAATGCAAAGGCTCTAGACGCAAATATTTATGTGAGAGCTAATTCAATCAAGGAAACACTGCATGTTGGTGAAGAGCATATTGAAGAAGGATCAGCCGAGTGGTTCTTGTGGGAGAACAACTCCATTTGGCTCACTAACTTCACACACCATCAGTCTTCCAAGCAGCTCTCAAGGAAACTCAGTTTTCACAGTCTATGCTTAGTGCCCTTTGAGTGCCTAGGACTGAAATGAAGCTTGTTGAGCATCCCACACAAACGAATGCTCCACATGCGGGTTTCACATGCCACCAACTCCACATTCACAGGCAACTTCAGCGCCACAGCCATTTTCAGATAGCCCTCAATGCAAAGGCTCTAGACGCAAATATTGGTGTGAGAACTAATTCAATCAAGGAAACACTGCATGTTGCTGAAGGGCATATTGAAGAAGGTTCAGCCAAGTGGTTCTTGTGGGAGAACAACTCCATTTGGCTCACTAACTTCACACACCATCAGGCTTCCAAGCAGCTCTCAAGGAAACTCAGTTTTAACACTCTATGCTTAGTGCCGTTTGAGTGCCTAGGACTGAAATGAAGCTTGGTGAGCATCCCACACAAACGAATGCTCCACATGCGGGTTTCACATGCCACCAACTCCACATTCACAGGCAACTTCAGCGCCACAGCCGCTTTCAGATAGCCCTCAATGCAAAGGCTCTAGACGCAAATATTGGTGTGAGAGCTAATTCAATCAAGGAAACACTGCATGTTGGTGAAGGGCATATTGAAGAAGGATCAGCCGAGTGGTTCTTGTGGGAGAACAACTCCATTTGGCTCACTAACTTCACACACCATCAGGCTTCCAAGCAGCTCTCAAGGAAACTCAGTTTTCACACTCTAGGCTTAGTGCCCTTTGAGTGCATTATCTAGGAATGTACCTGGTAGAGCATCCCACACAAACGAATGTTCCACATGCGGGTTTCACATGCCACCAACTCCACATTCTCAGGCAACTTCAGCGCCACAGCCGTTTTCAGATAGCCCTCAATGCAAAGGCTCTAGACGCAAATATTGGTGTGAGAGCTAATTCAATCAAGGAAACACTGCATGTTGGTGAAGGGCATATTGAAGAAGGATCAGCCGAGTGGTTCTTGTGGGAGAACAACTCCATTTGGCTCACTAACTTCACACACCATCAGGCTTCCAAGCAGCTCTCAAAGAAACTCAGTTTTCACACTCTATGCTTAGTGCCCTTTGAGTGCATTATCTAGGAATGTACCTGGTAGAGCATCCCACACAAACGAATGCTCCACATGCGGGTTTCACATGCCACCAACTCCACATTCACAGGCAACTTCAGCGCCACAGCCGCTTTCAGATAGCCCTCAATGCAAAGGCTCTAGACGCAAATATTGGTGTGAGAGCTAATTCAATCAAGGAAACACTGCATGTTGGTGAAGGGCATATTGAAGAAGGATCAGCCGAGTGGTTCTTGTGGGAGAACAACTCCATTTGGCTCACTAACTTCACACAACATCAGGCTTCCAAGCAGCTCTCAAGGAAACTCAGTTTTCACACTCTATGCTTAGTGCCCTTTGAGTGCATTATCTAGGAATGAACCTGGTAGAGCATCCCACACAAACGAATGCTCCACATGCGGGTTTCACATGCCACCAACTCCACATTCACAGGCAACTTCAGTGCCACAGCCATTTTCAGATAGCCCTCAATGCAAAGGCTCTAGACGCAAATATTGGTGTGAGAGCTAATTCAATCAAGGAAACACTGCATGTTGGTGAAGGGCATATTGAAGAAGGATCAGCCGAGTGGTTCTTGTGGGAGAACAACTCCATTTGGCTCACTAACTTCACACACCATCAGGCTTCCAAGCAGCTCTCAAGGAAACTCAGTTTTCACACTCTATGCTTAGTGCCCTTTGAGTGCATTATCTAGGAATGAACCTGGTAGAGCATCCCACACAAACGCATGCTCCACATGCGGGTTTCACATGCCACCAACTCCACATTCACAGGCAACTTCAGCGCCACAGCCGTTTTCAGATAGCCCTCAATGCAAAGGCTCTAGACGCAAATATTGGTGTGAGAGCTAATTCAATCAAGGAAACACTGCATGTTGGTGAAGGGCATATTGAAGAAGGATCAGCCGAGTGGTTCTTGTGGGAGAACAACTCCATTTGGCTCACTAACTTCACACACCATCAGGCTTCCAAGCAGCTCTCAAGGAAACTCAGTTTTCACACTCTATGCTTAGTGCCCTTTGAGTGTCTAGGACTGAAATGAAGCTTGGTTAGCATCCCACACAAACGAATGCTCCACATGCGGGTTTCACATGCCACCAACTCCACATTTTCACACAACTTCTGCGCCACAGGTTTTTTTAGATAGCCCTCAATGCAAAGGCTCTAGACGCAAATATTGGTGTGAGAGCTAATTCAATCAAGGAAACACTGCATGTTGGTGAAGGGCATATTGAAGAAGGATCAGCCGAGTGGTTCTTGTGGGAGAACAACTCCATTTGGCTCACTAACTTCACACACCATCAGGCTTCCAAGCAGCTCTCAAGGAAACTCAGTTTTCACACTCTATGCTTAGTGCCCTTTCACTGCATTATCTAGGAATGAACCTGGTAGAGCATCCCACACAAACGCATGCTCCACATGCGGGTTTCACATGCCACCAACTCCACATTCAAAGGCAACTTCAGCGCCACAGCCGTTTTCAGATAGCCCTCAATGCAAAGGCTCTAGACGCAAATATTGGTGTGAGAGCTAATTCAATCAAGGAAACACTGCATGTTGGTGAAGGGCATATTGAAGAAGGATCAGCCGAGTGGTTCTTGTGGGAGAACAACTCCATTTGGCTCACTAACTTCACACACCATCAGGCTTCCAAGCAGCTCTCAAGGAAACTCAGTTTTCACACTCTATGCTTAGTGCCCTTTGAGTGCCTAGGACTGAAATGAAGCTTGGTTAGCATCCCACACAAACGAATGCTGAACATGCGGGTTTCACATGCCACCAACTCCACATTTTCACACAACTTCTGCGCCACAGGTTTTTTTAGATAGCCCTCAATGCAAAGGCTCTAGACGCAAATATTGGTGTGAGAGCTAATTCAATCAAGGAAACACTGCATGTTGGTGAAGGGCATATTGAAGAAGGATCAGCCGAGTGGTTCTTGTGGGAGAACAACTCCATTTGGCTCACTAACTTCACACACCATCAGGCTTCCAAGCAGCTCTCAAGGAAACTCAGTTTTCACACTCTATGCTTAGTGCCCTTTCACTGCATTATCTAGGAATGAACCTGGTAGAGCATCCCACACAAACGAATGCTCCACATGCGGGTTTCACATGCCACCAACTCCACATTCAAAGGCAACTTCAGCGCCACAGCCGTTTTCAGATAGCTCTCAATGCAAAGGCTCTAGACGCAAATATTGGTGTGAGAGCTAATTCAATCAAGGAAACACTGCATGTTGGTGAAGGGCATATTGAAGAAGGATCAGCGGAGTGGTTCTTGTGGGAGAACAACTCCATTTGGCTCACTAACTTCACACACCATCAGGCTTCCAAGCAGCTCTCAAGGAAACTCAGTTTTCACACTCTATGCTTAGTGCCCTTTGAGTGCATTATCTAGGATTGAATCTGGTAGAGCATCCCACACAAACGAATGCTCCACATGCGGGTTTCACATGCCACCAACTCCACATTCACAGGCAACTTCAGCGCCACAGCCGTTTTCAGATAGCCCTCAATGCAAAGGCTCTAGACGCAAATATTTATGTGAGAGCTAATTCAATCAAGGAAACACTGCATGTTGGTGAAGGGCATATTGAAGAAGGTTCAGCCAAGTGGTTCTTGTGGGAGAACAACTCCATTTGGCTCACTAACTTCACACACCATCAGGCTTCCAAGCAGCTCTCAAGGAAACTCAGTTTTAACACTCTATGCTTAGTGCCCTTTGAGTGCCTAGGACTGAAATGAAGCTTGGTGAGCATCCCACACAAACGAATGCTCCACATGCGGGTTTCACATGCCACCAACTCCACATTCACAGGCAACTTCAGCGCCACAGCCGCTTTCAGATAGCCCTCAATGCAAAGGCTCTAGACGCAAATATTGGTGTGAGAGCTAATTCAATCAAGGAAACACTGCATGTTGGTGAAGGGCATATTGAAGAAGGATCAGCCGAGTGGTTCTTGTGGGAGAACAACTCCATTTGGCTCACTAACTTCACACACCATCAGGCTCCAAGCAGCTCTCAAGGAAACTCAGTTTTCACACTCTATGCTTAGTGCCCTTTGAGTGCATTATCTAGGATTGAATCTGGTAGAGCATCCCACACAAACGAATGTTCCACATGCGGGTTTCACATGCCACCAACTCCACATTCACAGGCAACTTCAGCAAACAGTCGCTTTCAGATAGCCCTCAATGCAAAGGCTCTAGACGCAAATATTGGTGTGAGAGCTAATTCAATCAAGGAAACACTGCATGTTGGTGAAGGGCATATTGAAGAAGGATCAGCCGAGTGGTTCTTGTGGGAGAACAACTCCATCTGGCTCACTAACTTCACACACCATCAGGCTTCCAAGCAGCTCTCAAGGAAACTCAGTTTTCACACTCTATGCTTAGTGTCCTCTGAGTTTCTAGGACTGAAAAGAAGCTTGGTGAGCATCCCACACAAACGAATGCTCCACATGCGGGTTTCACATGCCACCAACTCCACATTCACAGGCAACTTCAGCGCCACAGCCGCTTTCAGATAGCCCTCAATGCAAGGGCTCTAGACGCAAATATTGGTGTGAGAACTAATTCAATCAAGGAAACACTGCATGTTGGTGAAGGGCATATTGAAGAAGGATCAGCCGAGTGGTTCTTGTGGGAGAACAACTCCATTTGGCTCACTAACTTCACACACCATCAGGCTTCCAAGCAGCTCTCAAGGAAACTCAGTTTTCACACTCTATGCTTAGTGCCCTTTGAGTGCATTATCTAGGAATGAACCTGGTAGAGCATCCCACACAAACGAATGCTCCATATGCGGGTTTCACATGCCACCAACTCCACATTCACAGGCAACTTCAGCGCCACAGCCGTTTTCAGATAGCCCTCAATGCAAAGGCTCTAGACGCAAATATTGGTGTGAGAGCTAATTCAATCAAGGAAACACTGCATGTTGGTGAAGGGCATATTGAAGAAGGATCAGCCGAGTGGTTCTTGTGGGAGAACAACTCCATTTGGCTCACTAACTTCACACACCATCAGGCTTCCAAGCAGCTCTCAAGGAAACTCAGTTTTCACACTCTATGCTTAGTGCCCTTTGAGTGCATTATCTAGGAATGAACCTGGTAGAGCATCCCACACAAACGAATGCTCCACATGCGGGTTTCACATGCCACCAACTCCACATTCACAGGCAACTTCAGCGCCACAGCCGCTTTCAGATAGCCCTCAATGCAAAGGCTCTAGACGCAAATATTGGTGTGAGAGCTAATTCAATCAAGGAAACACTGCATGTTGGTGAAGGGCATATTGAAGAAGGATCAGCCGAGTGGTTCTTGTGGGAGAACAACTCCATTTGGCTCACTAACTTCACACACCACCAGGCACCAAGCAGCTCTCAAGGAAACTCAGTTTTCACACTCTATGCTTAGTGCCCTTTGTGTGCCTAGGACTGAAATGAAACTTGGTGAGCATCCCACACAAACGCATGCTCCACATGCGGGTTTCACATGCCACCAACTCCACATTTTCACACAACTTCAGCGCCACAGCCGTTTTCAGAGAGCCCTCAATGCAAAGGCTCTAGACACAAATATTGGTGTGAGAGCTAATTCAATCAAGGAAACACTGCATGTTGGTGAAGGGCATATTGAAGAAGGATCAGCCAAGTGGTTCTTGTGGGAGAACAACTCCATTTGGCTCACTAACTTCACACACCATCAGGCTTCCAAGCATCTCTCAAGGAAACTCAGTTTTCACACTCTATGATTAGTGCCCTTTGAGTGCATTATCTAGGAATGAACCTGGTAGAGCATTACACACAAACGAATGCTTCACATGCGGGTTTCACATGCCACCAACTCCACATTCACAGGCAACTTCAGCGCCACAGCCGTTTGCAGATAGCCCTCAATGCAAAGGCTCTAGAGGCAAATATTGGTGTGAGAGCTAATTCAATCAAGGAAACACTGCATGTTGGTGAAGGGCATATTGAAGAAGGATCAGCCGAGTGGTTCTTGTGGGAGAACAACTCCATTTGGCTCACTAACTTCACACACCATCAGGCTTCCAAGCAGCTCTCAAGGAAACTCAGTTTTCTCACTCTATGCTTAGTGCCCTTTGAGTGCATTATCTAGGAATGAACCTGGTAGAGCATCCCACACAAACGAATGCTGAACATGCGGGTTTCACATGCCACCAACTCCACATTTTCACACAACTTCTGCGCCACAGGTTTTTTTAGATAGCCCTCAATGCAAAGGCTCTAGACGCAAATATTGGTGTGAGAGCTAATTCAATCAAGGAAACACTGCATGTTGGTGAAGGGCATATTGAAGAAGGATCAGCCGAGTGGTTCTTGTGGGAGAACAACTCCATTTGGCTCACTAACTTCACACACCATCAGGCTTCCAAGCAGCTCTCAAGGAAACTCAGTTTTCACACTCTATGCTTAGTGCCCTTTCACTGCATTATCTAGGAATGAACCTGGTAGAGCATCCCACACAAACGAATGCTCCACATGCGGGTTTCACATGCCACCAACTCCACATTCAAAGGCAACTTCAGCGCCACAGCCGTTTTCAGATAGCTCTCAATGCAAAGGCTCTAGACGCAAATATTGGTGTGAGAGCTAATTCAATCAAGGAAACACTGCATGTTGGTGAAGGGCATATTGAAGAAGGATCAGCGGAGTGGTTCTTGTGGGAGAACAACTCCATTTGGCTCACTAACTTCACACACCATCAGGCTTCCAAGCAGCTCTCAAGGAAACTCAGTTTTCACACTCTATGCTTAGTGCCCTTTGAGTGCATTATCTAGGATTGAATCTGGTAGAGCATCCCACACAAAAGAATGCTCCACATGCGGGTTTCACATGCCACCAACTCCACATTCACAGGCAACTTCAGCGCCACAGCCGTTTTCAGATAGCCCTCAATGCAAAGGCTCTAGACGCAAATATTTATGTGAGAGCTAATTCAATCAAGGAAACACTGCATGTTGCTGAAGGGCATATTGAAGAAGGTTCAGCCAAGTGGTTCTTGTGGGAGAACAACTCCATTTGGCTCACTAACTTCACACACCATCAGGCTTCCAAGCAGCTCTCAAGGAAACTCAGTTTTAACACTCTATGCTTAGTGCCCTTTGAGTGCCTAGGACTGAAATGAAGCTTGGTGAGCATCCCACACAAACGAATGCTCCACATGCGGGTTTCACATGCCACCAACTCCACATTCACAGGCAACTTCAGCGCCACAGCCGCTTTCAGATAGCCCTCAATGCAAAGGCTCTAGACGCAAATATTGGTGTGAGAGCTAATTCAATCAAGGAAACACTGCATGTTGGTGAAGGGCATATTGAAGAAGGATCAGCCGAGTGGTTCTTGTGGGAGAACAACTCCATTTGGCTCACTAACTTCACACACCATCAGGCTCCAAGCAGCTCTCAAGGAAACTCAGTTTTCACACTCTATGCTTAGTGCCCTTTGAGTGCATTATCTAGGATTGAATCTGGTAGAGCATCCCACACAAACGAATGTTCCACATGCGGGTTTCACATGCCACCAACTCCACATTCACAGGCAACTTCAGCAAACAGTCGCTTTCAGATAGCCCTCAACGCAAAGGCTCTAGACGCAAATATTGGTGTGAGAGCTAATTCAATCAAGGAAACACTGCATGTTGGTGAAGGGCATATTGAAGAAGGATCAGCCGAGTGGTTCTTGTGGGAGAACAACTCCATCTGGCTCACTAACTTCACACACCATCAGGCTTCCAAGCAGCTCTCAAGGAAACTCAGTTTTCACACTCTATGCTTAGTGTCCTTTGAGTTTCTAGGACTGAAAAGAAGCTTGGTGAGCATCCCACACAAACGAATGCTCCACATGCGGGTTTCACATGCCACCAACTCCACATTCACAGGCAACTTCAGCGCCACAGCCGCTTTCAGATAGCCCTCAATGCAAGGGCTCTAGACGCAAATATTGGTGTGAGAACTAATTCAATCAAGGAAACACTGCATGTTGGTGAAGGGCATATTGAAGAAGGATCAGCCGAGTGGTTCTTGTGGGAGAACAACTCCATTTGGCTCACTAACTTCACACACCATCAGGCTTCCAAGCAGCTCTCAAGGAAACTCAGTTTTCACACTCTATGCTTAGTGCCCTTTGAGTGCATTATCTAGGAATGAACCTGGTAGAGCATCCCACACAAACGAATGCTCCACATGCGGGTTTCACATGCCACCAACTCCACATTCACAGGCAACTTCAGCGCCACAGCCGTTTTCAGATAGCCCTCAATGCAAAGGCTCTAGACGCAAATATTGGTGTGAGAGCTAATTCAATCAAGGAAACACTGCATGTTGGTGAAGGGCATATTGAAGAAGGATCAGCCGAGTGGTTCTTGTGGGAGAACAACTCCATTTGGCTCACTAACTTCACACACCATCAGGCTTCCAAGCAGCTCTCAAGGAAACTCAGTTTTCACACTCTATGCTTAGTGCCCTTTGAGTGCATTATCTAGGAATGAACCTGGTAGAGCATCCCACACAAACGAATGCTCCACATGCGGGTTTCACATGCCACCAACTCCACATTCACAGGCAACTTCAGCGCCACAGCCGCTTTCAGATAGCCCTCAATGCAAAGGCTCTAGACGCAAATATTGGTGTGAGAGCTAATTCAATCAAGGAAACACTGCATGTTGGTGAAGGGCATATTGAAGAAGGATCAGCCGAGTGGTTCTTGTGGGAGAACAACTCCATTTGGCTCACTAACTTCACACACCACCAGGCACCAAGCAGCTCTCAAGGAAACTCAGTTTTCACACTCTATGCTTAGTGCCCTTTGTGTGCCTAGGACTGAAATGAAACTTGGTGAGCATCCCACACAAACGCATGCTCCACATGCGGGTTTCACATGCCACCAACTCCACATTTTCACACAACTTCAGCGCCACAGCCGTTTTCAGAGAGCCCTCAATGCAAAGGCTCTAGACACAAATATTGGTGTGAGAGCTAATTCAATCAAGGAAACACTGCATGTTGGTGAAGGGCATATTGAAGAAGGATCAGCCAAGTGGTTCTTGTGGGAGAACAACTCCATTTGGCTCACTAACTTCACACACCATCAGGCTTCCAAGCAGCTCTCAAGGAAACTCAGTTTTCACACTCTATGATTAGTGCCCTTTGAGTGCATTATCTAGGAATGAACCTGGTAGAGCATTACACACAAACGAATGCTTCACATGCGGGTTTCACATGCCACCAACTCCACATTCACAGGCAACTTCAGCAAACAGTCGCTTTCAGATAGCCCTCAATGCAAAGGCTCTAGACGCAAATATTGGTGTGAGAGCTAATTCAATCAAGGAAACACTGCATGTTGGTGAAGGGCATATTGAAGAAGGATCAGCCGAGTGGTTCTTGTGGGAGAACAACTCCATCTGGCTCACTAACTTCACACACCATCAGGCTTCCAAGCAGCTCTCAAGGAAACTCAGTTTTCACACTCTATGCTTAGTGTCCTTTGAGTTTCTAGGACTGAAAAGAAGCTTGGTGAGCATCCCACACAAACGAATGCTCCACATGCGGGTTTCACATGCCACCAACTCCACATTCACAGGCAACTTCAGCGCCACAGCCGCTTTCAGATAGCCCTCAATGCAAGGGCTCTAGACGCAAATATTGGTGTGAGAACTAATTCAATCAAGGAAACACTGCATGTTGGTGAAGGGCATATTGAAGAAGGATCAGCCGAGTGGTTCTTGTGGGAGAACAACTCCATTTGGCTCACTAACTTCACACACCATCAGGCTTCCAAGCAGCTCTCAAGGAAACTCAGTTTTCACACTCTATGCTTAGTGCCCTTTGAGTGCATTATCTAGGAATGAACCTGGTAGAGCATCCCACACAAACGAATGCTCCACATGCGGGTTTCACATGCCACCAACTCCACATTCACAGGCAACTTCAGCGCCACAGCCGTTTTCAGATAGCCCTCAATGCAAAGGCTCTAGACGCAAATATTGGTGTGAGAGCTAATTCAATCAAGGAAACACTGCATGTTGGTGAAGGGCATATTGAAGAAGGATCAGCCGAGTGGTTCTTGTGGGAGAACAACTCCATTTGGCTCACTAACTTCACACACCATCAGGCTTCCAAGCAGCTCTCAAGGAAACTCAGTTTTCACACTCTATGCTTAGTGCCCTTTGAGTGCATTATCTAGGAATGAACCTGGTAGAGCATCCCACACAAACGAATGCTCCACATGCGGGTTTCACATGCCACCAACTCCACATTCACAGGCAACTTCAGCGCCACAGCCGCTTTCAGATAGCCCTCAATGCAAAGGCTCTAGACGCAAATATTGGTGTGAGAGCTAATTCAATCAAGGAAACACTGCATGTTGGTGAAGGGCATATTGAAGAAGGATCAGCCGAGTGGTTCTTGTGGGAGAACAACTCCATTTGGCTCACTAACTTCACACACCACCAGGCACCAAGCAGCTCTCAAGGAAACTCAGTTTTCACACTCTATGCTTAGTGCCCTTTGTGTGCCTAGGACTGAAATGAAACTTGGTGAGCATCCCACACAAACGCATGCTCCACATGCGGGTTTCACATGCCACCAACTCCACATTTTCACACAACTTCAGCGCCACAGCCGTTTTCAGAGAGCCCTCAATGCAAAGGCTCTAGACACAAATATTGGTGTGAGAGCTAATTCAATCAAGGAAACACTGCATGTTGGTGAAGGGCATATTGAAGAAGGATCAGCCAAGTGGTTCTTGTGGGAGAACAACTCCATTTGGCTCACTAACTTCACACCACCATCAGGCTTCCAAGCAGCTCTCAAGGAAACTCAGTTTTCACACTCTATGATTAGTGCCCTTTGAGTGCATTATCTAGGAATGAACCTGGTAGAGCATTACACACAAACGAATGCTTCACATGCGGGTTTCACATGCCACCAACTCCACATTCACAGGCAACTTCAGCGCCACAGCCGTTTGCAGATAGCCCTCAATGCAAAGGCTCTAGAGGCAAATATTGGTGTGAGAGCTAATTCAATCAAGGAAACACTGCATGTTGGTGAAGGGCATATTGAAGAAGGATCAGCCGAGTGGTTCTTGTGGGAGAACAACTCCATTTGGCTCACTAACTTCACACACCATCAGGCTTCCAAGCAGCTCTCAAGGAAACTCAGTTTTCTCACTCTATGCTTAGTGCCCTTTGAGTGCATTATCTAGGAATGAACCTGGTAGAGCGTCCCACACAAACGAATGCTCCACATGCGGGTTTCACATGCCACCAACTCCACATTCTCAGGCAACTTCAGCGCCACAGCCGTTTTCAGATAGCCCTCAATGCAAAGGCTCTAGACGCAAATATTGGTGTGAGAGCTAATTCAATCAAGGAAACACTGCATGTTGGTGAAGGGCATATTGAAGAAGGATCAGCCGAGTGGTTCTTGTGGGAGAACAACTCCATTTGGCTCACTAACTTCACACACCATCAGGCTTCCAAGCAGCTCTCAAGGAAACTCAGTTTTCACACTCTATGCTTAGTGCCCTTTGAGTGCATTATCTAGGAATGTACCTGGTAGAGCATCCCACACAAACGAATGCTCCACATGCGGGTTTCACATGCCACCAACTCCACATTCACAGGCAACTTCAGCGCCACAGCCGTTTTCAGATAGCCCTCAATGCAAAGGCTCTAGACGCAAATATTGGTGTGAGAGCTAATTCAATCAAGGAAACACTGCATGTTGGTGAAGGGCATATTGAAGAAGGATCAGCCGAGTGGTTCTTGTGGGAGAACAACTCCATTTGGCTCACTAACTTCACACACCATCAGGCTTCCAAGCAGCTCTCAAGGAAACTCAGTTTTCACACTCTATGCTTAGTGCCCTTTGAGTGCATTATCTAGGAATGAACCTGGTAGAGCTTCCCACACAAACGAATGCTCCACATGCGGGTTTCACATGCCACCAACTCCACATTCTCAGGCAACTTCAATGCCCACAGGCCGTTTTCAGATAGCCCTCAATGCAAAGGCTCTAGACGCAAATATTGGTGTGAGAGCTAATTCAATCAAGGAAACACTGCATGTTGGTGAAGGGCATATTGAAGAAGGATCAGCCGAGTGGTTCTTGTGGGAGAACAACTCCATTTGGCTCACTAACTTCACACAACATCAGGCTTCCAAGCAGCTCTCAAGGAAACTCAGTTTTCACACTCTATGCTTAGTGCCCTTTGAGTGCATTATCTAGGAATGAACCTGGTAGAGCATCCCACACAAACGAATGCTCCACATGCGGGTTTCACATGCCACCAACTCCACATTCACAGGCAACTTCAGTGCCACAGCCATTTTCAGATAGCCCTCAATGCAAAGGCTCTAGACGCAAATATTGGTGTGAGAGCTAATTCAATCAAGGAAACACTGCATGTTGGTGAAGGGCATATTGAAGAAGGATCAGCCGAGTGGTTCTTGTGGGAGAACAACTCCATTTGGCTCACTAACTTCACACACCATCAGGCTTCCAAGCAGCTCTCAAGGAAACTCAGTTTTCACACTCTATGCTTAGTGCCCTTTGAGTGCATTATCTAGGAATGAACCTGGTAGAGCATCCCACACAAACGCATGCTCCACATGCGGGTTTCACATGCCACCAACTCCACATTCACAGGGCAACTTCAGCGCCACAGCCGTTTTCAGATAGCCCTCAATGCAAAGGCTCTAGACGCAAATATTGGTGTGAGAGCTAATTCAATCAAGGAAACACTGCATGTTGGTGAAGGGCATATTGAAGAAGGATCAGCCGAGTGGTTCTTGTGGGAGAACAACTCCATTTGGCTCACTAACTTCACACACCATCAGGCTTCCAAGCAGCTCTCAAGGAAACTCAGTTTTCACACTCTATGCTTAGTGCCCTTTGAGTGTCTAGGACTGAAATGAAGCTTGGTTAGCATCCCACACAAACGAATGCTGAACATGCGGGTTTCACATGCCACCAACTCCACATTTTCACACAACTTCTGCGCCACAGGTTTTTTTAGATAGCCCTCAATGCAAAGGCTCTAGACGCAAATATTGGTGTGAGAGCTAATTCAATCAAGGAAACACTGCATGTTGGTGAAGGGCATATTGAAGAAGGATCAGCCGAGTGGTTCTTGTGGGAGAACAACTCCATTTGGCTCACTAACTTCACACACCATCAGGCTTCCAAGCAGCTCTCAAGGAAACTCAGTTTTCACACTCTATGCTTAGTGCCCTTTCACTGCATTATCTAGGAATGAATCTAGTAGAGCATCCCACACAAACGAATGCTCCACATTCGGGTTTCACATGCCACCAACTCCACATTCACAGGCAACTTCAGCGCCACAGCCGTTTTCAGATAGCCCTCAATGCAAAGGCTCTAGACGCAAATATTGGTGTGAGAGCCAATTCAATCAAGGAAACACTGCATGTTGGTGAAGGGCATATTGAAGAAGGATCAGCCGAGTGGTTCTTGTGGGAGAACAACTCCATTTGGCTCACTAACTTCACACACCATCAGGCTTCCAAGCAGCTCTCAAGGAAACTCAGTTTTCACACTCTATGCTTAGTGCCCTTTGAATGCATTATCTAGGATTGAATCTGGTAGAGCATCCCACACAAAAGAATGCTCCACATGCGGGTTTCACATGCCACCAACTCCACATTCACAGGCAACTTCAGCGCCACAGCCGTTTTCAGATAGCCCTCAATGCAAAGGCTCTAGACGCAAATATTTATGTGAGAGCTAATTCAATCAAGGAAACACTGCATGTTGGTGAAGAGCATATTGAAGAAGGATCAGCCGAGTGGTTCTTGTGGGAGAACAACTCCATTTGGCTCACTAACTTCACACACCATCAGTCTTCCAAGCAGCTCTCAAGGAAACTCAGTTTTCACAGTCTATGCTTAGTGCCCTTTGAGTGCCTAGGACTGAAATGAAGCTTGGTGAGCATCCCACACAAACGAATGCTCCACATGCGGGTTTCACATGCCACCAACTCCACATTCACAGGCAACTTCAGCGCCACAGCCATTTTCAGATAGCCCTCAATGCAAAGGCTCTAGACGCAAATATTGGTGTGAGAACTAATTCAATCAAGGAAACACTGCATGTTGCTGAAGGGCATATTGAAGAAGGTTCAGCCAAGTGGCTCTTGTGGGAGAACAACTCCATTTGGCTCACTAACTTCACACACCATCAGGCTTCCAAGCAGCTCTCAAGGAAACTCAGTTTTAACACTCTATGCTTAGTGCCCTTTGAGTGCCTAGGACTGAAATGAAGCTTGGTGAGCATCCCACACAAACGAATGCTCCACATGCGGGTTTCACATGCCACCAACTCCACATTCACAGCCAACTTCAGCGCCACAGCCGCTTTCAGATAGCCCTCAATGCAAAGGCTCTAGACGCAAATATTGGTGTGAGAGCTAATTCAATCAAGGAAACACTGCATGTTGGTGAAGGGCATATTGAAGAAGGATCAGCCGAGTGGTTCTTGTGGGAGAACAACTCCATTTGGCTCACTAATTTCACACACCATCAGGCTTCCAAGCAGCTCTCAAGGAAACTCAGTTTTCACACTCTAGGCTTAGTGCCCTTTGAGTGCATTATCTAGGAATGTACCTGGTAGAGCATCCCACACAAACGAATGTTCCACATGCGGGTTTCACATGCCACCAACTCCACATTCACAGGCAACTTCAGCAAACAGTCGCTTTCAGATAGCCCTCAATGCAAAGGCTCTAGACGCAAATATTGGTGTGAGAGCTAATTCAATCAAGGAAACACTGCATGTTGGTGAAGGGCATATTGAAGAAGGATCAGCCGAGTGGTTCTTGTGGGAGAACAACTCCATTTGGCTCACTAACTTCACACACCATCAGGCTTCCAAGCAGCTCTCAAGGAAACTCAGTTTTCTCACTCTATGCTTAGTGCCCTTTGAGTGCATTATCTAGGAATGAACCTGGTAGAGCGTCCCACACAAACGAATGCTCCACATGCGGGTTTCACATGCCACCAACTCCACATTCACAGGCAACTTCAGCGCCACAGCCGTTTTCAGATAGCCCTCAATGCAAAGGCTCTAGACGCAAATATTGGTGTGAGAGCTAATTCAATCAAGGAAACACTGCATGTTGGTGAAGGGCATATTGAAGAAGGATCAGCCGAGTGGTTCTTGTGGGAGAACAACTCCATTTGGCTCACTAACTTCACACACCATCAGGCTTCCAAGCAGCTCTCAAAGAAACTCAGTTTTCACACTCTATGCTTAGTGCCCTTTGAGTGCATTATCTAGGAATGTACCTGGTAGAGCATCCCACACAAACGAATGCTCCACATGCGGGTTTCACATGCCACCAACTCCACATTCACAGGCAACTTCAGCGCCACAGCCGTTTTCAGATAGCCCTCAATGCAAAGGCTCTAGACGCAAATATTGGTGTGAGAGCTAATTCAATCAAGGAAACACTGCATGTTGGTGAAGGGCATATTGAAGAAGGATCAGCCGAGTGGTTCTTGTGGGAGAACAACTCCATTTGGCTCACTAACTTCACACACCATCAGGCTTCCAAGCAGCTCTCAAGGAAACTCAGTTTTCACACTCTATGCTTAGTGCCCTTTGAGTGCATTATCTAGGAATGAACCTGGTAGAGCATCCCACACAAACGAATGCTCCACATGCGGGTTTCACATGCCACCAACTCCACATTCTCAGGCAACTTCAATGCCACAGCCGTTTTCAGATAGCCCTCAATGCAAAGGCTCTAGACGCAAATATTGGTGTGAGAGCTAATTCAATCAAGGAAACACTGCATGTTGGTGAAGGGCATATTGAAGAAGGATCAGCCGAGTGGTTCTTGTGGGAGAACAACTCCATTTGGCTCACTAACTTCACACAACATCAGGCTTCCAAGCAGCTCTCAAGGAAACTCAGTTTTCACACTCTATGCTTAGTGCCCTTTGAGTGCATTATCTAGGAATGAACCTGGTAGAGCATCCCACACAAACGAATGCTCCACATGCGGGTTTCACATGCCACCAACTCCACATTCACAGGCAACTTCAGTGCCACAGCCATTTTCAGATAGCCCTCAATGCAAAGGCTCTAGACGCAAATATTGGTGTGAGAGCTAATTCAATCAAGGAAACACTGCATGTTGGTGAAGGGCATATTGAAGAAGGATCAGCCGAGTGGTTCTTGTGGGAGAACAACTCCATTTGGCTCACTAACTTCACACACCATCAGGCTTCCAAGCAGCTCTCAAGGAAACTCAGTTTTCACACTCTATGCTTAGTGCCCTTTGAGTGCATTATCTAGGAATGAACCTGGTAGAGCATCCCACACAAACGCTTGCTCCACATGCGGGTTTCACATGCCACCAACTCCACATTCACAGGCAACTTCAGCGCCACAGCCGTTTTCAGATAGCCCTCAATGCAAAGGCTCTAGACGCAAATATTGGTGTGAGAGCTAATTCAATCAAGGAAACACTGCATGTTGGTGAAGGGCATATTGAAGAAGGATCAGCCGAGTGGTTCTTGTGGGAGAACAACTCCATTTGGCTCACTAACTTCACACACCATCAGGCTTCCAAGCAGCTCTCAAGGAAACTCAGTTTTCACACTCTATGCTTAGTGCCCTTTGAGTGTCTAGGACTGAAATGAAGCTTGGTTAGCATCCCACACAAACGAATGCTGAACATGCGGGTTTCACATGCCACCAACTCCACATTTTCACACAACTTCTGCGCCACAGGTTTTTTTAGATAGCCCTCAATGCAAAGGCTCTAGACGCAAATATTGGTGTGAGAGCTAATTCAATCAAGGAAACACTGCATGTTGGTGAAGGGCATATTGAAGAAGGATCAGCCGAGTGGTTCTTGTGGGAGAACAACTCCATTTGGCTCACTAACTTCACACACCATCAGGCTTCCAAGCAGCTCTCAAGGAAACTCAGTTTTCACACTCTATGCTTAGTGCCCTTTCACTGCATTATCTAGGAATGAACCTGGTAGAGCATCCCACACAAACGCATGCTCCACATGCGGGTTTCACATGCCACCAACTCCACATTCAAAGGCAACTTCAGCGCCACAGCCGTTTTCAGATAGCCCTCAATGCAAAGGCTCTAGACGCAAATATTGGTGTGAGAGCTAATTCAATCAAGGAAACACTGCATGTTGGTGAAGGGCATATTGAAGAAGGATCAGCCGAGTGGTTCTTGTGGGAGAACAACTCCATTTGGCTCACTAACTTCACACACCATCAGGCTTCCAAGCAGCTCTCAAGGAAACTCAGTTTTCACACTCTATGCTTAGTGCCCTTTGAGTGCCTAGGACTGAAATGAAGCTTGGTTAGCATCCCACACAAACGAATGCTGAACATGCGGGTTTCACATGCCACCAACTCCACATTTTCACACAACTTCTGCGCCACAGGTTTTTTTAGATAGCCCTCAATGCAAAGGCTCTAGACGCAAATATTGGTGTGAGAGCTAATTCAATCAAGGAAACACTGCATGTTGGTGAAGGGCATATTGAAGAAGGATCAGCCGAGTGGTTCTTGTGGGAGAACAACTCCATTTGGCTCACTAACTTCACACACCATCAGGCTTCCAAGCAGCTCTCAAGGAAACTCAGTTTTCACACTCTATGCTTAGTGCCCTTTCACTGCATTATCTAGGAATGAACCTGGTAGAGCATCCCACACAAACGAATGCTCCACATGCGGGTTTCACATGCCACCAACTCCACATTCACAGGCAACTTCAGCGCCACAGCCGTTTTCAGATAGCCCTCAATGCAAAGGCTCTAGACGCAAATATTGGTGTGAGAGCTAATTCAATCAAGGAAACACTGCATGTTGGTGAAGGGCATATTGAAGAAGGATCAGCCGAGTGGTTCTTGTGGGAGAACAACTCCATTTGGCTCACTAACTTCACACACCATCAGGCTCCAAGCAGCTCTCAAGGAAACTCAGTTTTCACACTCTATGCTTAGTGCCCTTTGAGTGCATTATCTAGGATTGAATCTGGTAGAGCATCCCACACAAACGAATGTTCCACATGCGGGTTTCACATGCCACCAACTCCACATTCACAGGCAACTTCAGCAAACAGTCGCTTTCAGATAGCCCTCAATGCAAAGGCTCTAGACGCAAATATTGGTGTGAGAGCTAATTCAATCAAGGAAACACTGCATGTTGGTGAAGGGCATATTGAAGAAGGATCAGCCGAGTGGTTCTTGTGGGAGAACAACTCCATCTGGCTCACTAACTTCACACACCATCAGGCTTCCAAGCAGCTCTCAAGGAAACTCAGTTTTCACACTCTATGCTTAGTGTCCTTTGAGTTTCTAGGACTGAAAAGAAGCTTGGTGAGCATCCCACACAAACGAATGCTCCACATGCGGGTTTCACATGCCACCAACTCCACATTCACAGGCAACTTCAGCGCCACAGCCGCTTTCAGATAGCCCTCAATGCAAGGGCTCTAGACGCAAATATTGGTGTGAGAACTAATTCAATCAAGGAAACACTGCATGTTGGTGAAGGGCATATTGAAGAAGGATCAGCCGAGTGGTTCTTGTGGGAGAACAACTCCATTTGGCTCACTAACTTCACACACCATCAGGCTTCCAAGCAGCTCTCAAGGAAACTCAGTTTTCACACTCTATGCTTAGTGCCCTTTGAGTGCATTATCTAGGAATGAACCTGGTAGAGCATCCCACACAAACGAATGCTCCACATGCGGGTTTCACATGCCACCAACTCCACATTCACAGGCAACTTCAGCGCCACAGCCGTTTTCAGATAGCCCTCAATGCAAAGGCTCTAGACGCAAATATTGGTGTGAGAGCTAATTCAATCAAGGAAACACTGCATGTTGGTGAAGGGCATATTGAAGAAGGATCAGCCGAGTGGTTCTTGTGGGAGAACAACTCCATTTGGCTCACTAACTTCACACACCATCAGGCTTCCAAGCAGCTCTCAAGGAAACTCAGTTTTCACACTCTATGCTTAGTGCCCTTTGAGTGCATTATCTAGGAATGAACCTGGTAGAGCATCCCACACAAACGAATGCTCCACATGCGGGTTTCACATGCCACCAACTCCACATTCACAGGCAACTTCAGCGCCACAGCCGCTTTCAGATAGCCCTCAATGCAAAGGCTCTAGACGCAAATATTGGTGTGAGAGCTAATTCAATCAAGGAAACACTGCATGTTGGTGAAGGGCATATTGAAGAAGGATCAGCCGAGTGGTTCTTGTGGGAGAACAACTCCATTTGGCTCACTAACTTCACACACCACCAGGCACCAAGCAGCTCTCAAGGAAACTCAGTTTTCACACTCTATGCTTAGTGCCCTTTGTGTGCCTAGGACTGAAATGAAACTTGGTGAGCATCCCACACAAACGCATGCTCCACATGCGGGTTTCACATGCCACCAACTCCACATTTTCACACAACTTCAGCGCCACAGCCGTTTTCAGAGAGCCCTCAATGCAAAGGCTCTAGACACAAATATTGGTGTGAGAGCTAATTCAATCAAGGAAACACTGCATGTTGGTGAAGGGCATATTGAAGAAGGATCAGCCGAGTGGTTCTTGTGGGAGAACAACTCCATTTGGCTCACTAACTTCACACACCATCAGGCTTCCAAGCAGCTCTCAAGGAAACTCAGTTTTCACACTCTATGATTAGTGCCCTTTGAGTGCATTATCTAGGAATGAACCTGGTAGAGCATTACACACAAACGAATGCTTCACATGCGGGTTTCACATGCCACCAACTCCACATTCACAGGCAACTTCAGCGCCACAGCCGTTTGCAGATAGCCCTCAATGCAAAGGCTCTAGAGGCAAATATTGGTGTGAGAGCTAATTCAATCAAGGAAACACTGCATGTTGGTGAAGGGCATATTGAAGAACGATCAGCCGAGTGGTTCTTGTGGGAGAACAACTCCATCTGGCTCACTAACTTCACACACCATCAGGCTTCCAAGCAGCTCTCAAGGAAACTCAGTTTTCACACTCTATGCTTAGTGTCCTTTGAGTTTCTAGGACTGAAAAGAAGCTTGGTGAGCATCCCACACAAACGAATGCTCCACATGCGGGTTTCACATGCCACCAACTCCACATTCACAGGCAACTTCAGCGCCACAGCCGCTTTCAGATAGCCCTCAATGCAAGGGCTCTAGACGCAAATATTGGTGTGAGAACTAATTCAATCAAGGAAACACTGCATGTTGGTGAAGGGCATATTGAAGAAGGATCAGCCGAGTGGTTCTTGTGGGAGAACAACTCCATTTGGCTCACTAACTTCACACACCATCAGGCTTCCAAGCAGCTCTCAAGGAAACTCAGTTTTCACACTCTATGCTTAGTGCCCTTTGAGTGCATTATCTAGGAATGAACCTGGTAGAGCATCCCACACAAACGAATGCTCCACATGCGGGTTTCACATGCCACCAACTCCACATTCACAGGCAACTTCAGCGCCACAGCCGTTTTCAGATAGCCCTCAATGCAAAGGCTCTAGACGCAAATATTGGTGTGAGAGCTAATTCAATCAAGGAAACACTGCATGTTGGTGAAGGGCATATTGAAGAAGGATCAGCCGAGTGGTTCTTGTGGGAGAACAACTCCATTTGGCTCACTAACTTCACACACCATCAGGCTTCCAAGCAGCTCTCAAGGAAACTCAGTTTTCACACTCTATGCTTAGTGCCCTTTGAGTGCATTATCTAGGAATGAACCTGGTAGAGCATCCCACACAAACGAATGCTCCACATGCGGGTTTCACATGCCACCAACTCCACATTCACAGGCAACTTCAGCGCCACAGCCGCTTTCAGATAGCCCTCAATGCAAAGGCTCTAGACGCAAATATTGGTGTGAGAGCTAATTCAATCAAGGAAACACTGCATGTTGGTGAAGGGCATATTGAAGAAGGATCAGCCGAGTGGTTCTTGTGGGAGAACAACTCCATTTGGCTCACTAACTTCACACACCACCAGGCACCAAGCAGCTCTCAAGGAAACTCAGTTTTCACACTCTATGCTTAGTGCCCTTTGTGTGCCTAGGACTGAAATGAAACTTGGTGAGCATCCCACACAAACGCATGCTCCACATGCGGGTTTCACATGCCACCAACTCCACATTTTCACACAACTTCAGCGCCACAGCCGTTTTCAGAGAGCCCTCAATGCAAAGGCTCTAGACACAAATATTGGTGTGAGAGCTAATTCAATCAAGGAAACACTGCATGTTGGTGAAGGGCATATTGAAGAAGGATCAGCCGAGTGGTTCTTGTGGGAGAACAACTCCATTTGGCTCACTAACTTCACACACCATCAGGCTTCCAAGCATCTCTCAAGGAAACTCAGTTTTCACACTCTATGATTAGTGCCCTTTGAGTGCATTATCTAGGAATGAACCTGGTAGAGCATTACACACAAACGAATGCTTCACATGCGGGTTTCACATGCCACCAACTCCACATTCACAGGCAACTTCAGCGCCACAGCCGTTTGCAGATAGCCCTCAATGCAAAGGCTCTAGAGGCAAATATTGGTGTGAGAGCTAATTCAATCAAGGAAACACTGCATGTTGGTGAAGGGCATATTGAAGAACGATCAACCAAGTGGTCCTTGTGCGAGAACAACTCCATTTGGCTCACTAACTTCACACACCATCAGGCTTCCAAGCAGCTCTCAAGGAAACTCAGTTTTCACACTCTATGCTTAGTGCCCTTTGAGTGCATTATCTAGGATTGAATCTGGTAGAGCATCCCACACAAACGAATGCTCCACATGCGGGTTTCACATGCCACCAACTCCACATTCTCAGGCAACTTCAGCGCCACAGCCGTTTTCAGATAGCCCTCAATGCAAAGGCTCTAGACGCAAATATTGGTGTGAGAGCTAATTCAATCAAGGAAACACTGCATGTTGGTGAAGGGCATATTGAAGATGGATCAGCCGAGTGGTTCTTGTGGGAGAACAACTCCATTTGGCTCACTAAATTCACACACCATCAGGCTTCCTAGCAGCTCTCAAGGAAACTCAGTTTTCACACTCTATGCTTAGTGCCCTTTGAGTGCATTATCTAGGAATGAACCTGGTAGAGCATCCCACACAAACGAATGCTCCACATGCGGGTTTCACATGCCACCAACTCCACATTCACAGGCAACTTCAGCGCCACAGCCGTTTTCAGATAGCCCTCAATGCAAAGCCTCTAGACGCAAATATTGGTGTGAGAGCTAATTCAATCAAGGAAACACTGCATGTTGGTGAAGGGCATATTGAAGAAGGATCAGCCGAGTGGTTCTTGTGGGAGAACAACTCCATTTGGCTCACTAACATCACACACCATCAGGCTTCCAAGCAGCTCTCAAGGAAACTCAGTTTTCACACTCTATGCTTAGTGCCCTTTGTGTGCCTAGGACTGAAATGAAACTTGGTGAGCATCCCACACAAACGCATGCTCCACATGCGGGTTTCACATGCCACCAACTCCACATTCACAGGCAACTTCAGCGCCACAGCCATTTTCAGATAGCCCTCAATGCAAAGCCTCTAGATGTAAATATTGGTGTGAGAGCTAATTCAATCAAGGAAACACTGCATGTTGGAGAAGGGCATATTGAAGAAGAATCAGCCTAGTAGTTCTTGTGGGAGAACAACTCCATTTGGCTCACTAACTTCACACACCATCAGGCTTCCAAGCAGCTCTCAAGGAAACTCAGTTTTCACACTCTATGCTTAGTGCCCTTTGAGTGCCTGGGACTGAAATGAAGCTTGGTGAGCATCTCACACAAACGAATGCTCCACATGCGGGTTCCACATGCCACCAACTCCACATTCTCAGGCAACTTCAGCGCCATAGCCATTTTCAGATAGCCCTCAATGCAAAGGCTCTAGACGCAAATATTGGTGTGAGAGCTAATTCAATCAAGGAAACACTGCATGTTGGTGAAGGGCATATTGAAGAAGGATCAGCCGAGTGGTTCTGGTGGGAGAACAACTCCATTTGGCTCACTAACTTCACACACCATCAGGCTTCCAAGCAGCTCTCAAGGAAACTCAGTTTTCACACTCTATGCTTAGTGCCCTTTGAGTGCATTATCTAGGAATGAACCTGGTAGAGCATCCCACACAAACGAATGCTCCACATGCGGGTTTCACATGCCACCAACTCCACATTCTCAGGCAACTTCAGCGCCACAGCCGTTTTCAGATAGCCCTCAATGCAAAGGCTCTAGACGCAAATATTGGTGTGAGAGCTAATTCAATCAAGGAAACACTGCATGTTGGTGAAGGGCATATTGAAGAAGGATCAGCCGAGTGGTTCTGGTGGGAGAACAACTCCATTTGGCTCACTAACTTCACACACCATCAGGCTTCCAAGCAGCTCTCAAGGAAACTCAGTTTTCACACTCTATGCTTAGTGCCCTTTGAGTGCATTATCTAGGAATGAACCTGGTAGAGCATCCCACACAAACGAATGCTCCACATGCGGGTTTCACATGACACCAACTCCACATTCACAGGCAACTTCAGCGCCACAGCCGTTTTCAGATAGCCCTCAATGCAAAGGCTCTAGACGCAAATATTGGTGTGAGAGCTAATTCAATCAAGGAAACACTGCATGTTGGTGAAGGGCATATTGAAGAAGGATCAGCCGAGTGGTTCTTGTGGGAGAACAACTCCATTTGGCTCACTAACTTCACACACCATCAGGCACCAAACAGCTCTCAAGGAAACTCAGTTTTCACACTCTATGCTTAGTGCCCTTTGTGTGCCTAGAACTGAAATGAATCTTGGTGAGCATCCCACACAAACGCATGCTCCACATGCGGGTTTCACATGCCACCAACTCCACATTCACAGGCAACTTCAGCGCCACAGCCATTTTCAGATAGCCCTCAATGCAAAGGCTCTAGACGCAAATATTGGTGTGAGAGCTAATTCAATCAAGGAAACACTGCATGTTGGTGAAGGGCATATTGAAGAAGAATCAGCCTAGTAGTTCTTATGGGAGAACAACTCCATTTGGCTCACTAACTTCACACACCATCAGGCTTCCAAGCAGCTCTCAAGGAAACTCAGTTTTCACACTCTATGCTTAGTGCCCTTTGAGTGCCTGGGACTGAAATGAAGCTTGGTAGAGCATCTCACACAAACGAATGCTCCACATGCGGGTTCCACATGCCACCAACTCCACATTCTCAGGCAACTTCAGGCCCTAGCCATTTTCAGATAGCCCTCAATGCAAAGGCTCTAGACGCAAATATTGGTGTGAGAGCTAATTCAATCAAGGAAACACTGCATGTTGGTGAAGGGCATATTGAAGAAGGATCAGCCGAGTGGTTCTTGTGGGAGAACAACTCCATTTGGCTC
Organism: Ochotona princeps; assembly: GCF_030435755.1. Taxonomy (NCBI): domain Eukaryota; kingdom Metazoa; phylum Chordata; class Mammalia; order Lagomorpha; family Ochotonidae; genus Ochotona; species Ochotona princeps. The sequence continues at coordinate 123,039 of NW_026701319.1, read as the reverse complement.
ACTAACTTCACACACCATCAGGCTTCCAAGCAGCTCTCAAGGAAACTCAGTTTTCACACTCTATGCTTAGTGCCCTTTGTGTGCCTAGGACTGAAATGAAGCTTGGTGAGCATCCCACACAAACGAATGCTCCACATGCGGGTTTCACATGCCACCAACTCCACATTCACAGGCAACTTCAGCGCCACAGCCGTTTTCAGATAGCCCTCAATGCAAAGGCTCTAGACGCAAATATTGGTGTGAGAGCTAATTCAATCAAGGAAACACTGCATGTTGGTGAAGGGCATATTGAAGAAGGATCAGCCGAGTGGTTCTTGTGGGAGAACAACTCCATTTGGCTCACTAACTTCACACACCATCAGGCTTCCAAGCAGCTCTCAAGGAAACTCAGTTTTCACACTCTATGCTTAGTGCCCTTTGAGTGCATTATCTAGGAATGAACCTGGTAGAGCATCCCACACAAACGAATGCTCCACATGCGGGTTTCACATGCCACCAACTCCACATTCTCAGGCAACTTCAGCGCCACAGCCGTTTTCAGATAGCCCTCAATGCAAAGGCTCTAGACGCAAATATTGGTGTGAGAGCTAATTCAATCAAGGAAACACTGCATGTTGGTGTAGGGCATATTGCAGAAGGATCAGCCGAGTGGTTCTTGTGGGAGAACAACTCCATTTGGCTCACTAACTTCACACACCATCAGGCTTCCAAGCAGCTCTCAAGGAAACTCAGTTTTCACACTCTATGCTTAGTGCCCTTTGAGTGCATTATCTAGGAATGAACCTGGTAGAGCATCCCACACAAACGAATGCTCCACATGCGGGTTTCACATGCCACCAACTCCGCATTCACAGGCAACTTCAGCGCCACAGCCGTTTTCAGATAGCCATCAATGCAAAGGCTCTAGACGCAAATATTGGTGTGAGAGCTAATTCAATCAAGGAAACACTGCATGTTGGTGAAGGGCATATTGAAGAAGGATCAGCCGAGTGGTTCTTGTGGGAGAACAACTCCATTTGGCTCACTAACTTCACACACCATCAGGCTTCCAAGCAGCTCTCAAGGAAACTCAGTTTTCACACTCTATGCTTAGTGCCCTTTGAGTGCATTATCTAGGAATGAACCTGGTAGAGCATCCCACACAAACGCATGCTCCACATGCGGGTTTCACATGCCACCAACTCCACATTCACAGGCAACTTCAGCGCCACAGCCGTTTTCAGATAGCCCTCAATGCAAAGGCTCTAGACGCAAATATTGGTGTGAGAGCTAATTCAATCAAGGAAACACTGCATGTTGGTGAAGGGCATATTGAAGAAGGATCAGCCGAGTGGTTCTTGTGGGAGAACAACTCCATTTGGCTCACTAACTTCACACACCATCAGGCACCAAACAGCTCTCAAGGAAACTCAGTTTTCACACTCTATGCTTAGTGCCCTTTGTGTGCCTGGGACTGAAATGAATCTTGGTGAGCATCCCACACAAACGCATGCTCCACATGCGGGTTTCACATGCCACCAACTCCACATTTTCACACAACTTCAGCGCCACAGCCGTTTTCAGAGAGCCCTCAATGCAAAGGCTCTAGACACAAATATTGGTGTGAGAGCTAATTCAATCAAGGAAACACTGCATGTTGGTGAAGGGCATATTGAAGAAGGATCAGCCGAGTGGTTCTTGTGGGAGAACAACTCCATTTGGCTCACTAACTTCACACACCATCAGGCTTCCAAGCAGCTCTCAAGGAAACTCAGTTTTCACACTCTATGATTAGTGCCCTTTGAGTGCATTATCTAGGAATGAATCTAGTAGAGCATCCCACACAAACGAATGCTCCACATGCGGGTTTCACATGCCACCAACTCCACATTCACAGGCAACTTCAGCGCCACAGTCGTTTTCAGATAGCCCTCAATGCAAAGGCTCTAGACGCAAATATTGGTGTGAGAGCTAATTCAATCAAGGAAACACTGCATGTTGGTGAAGGGCATATTGAAGAAGGATCAGCCGAGTGGTTCTTGTGGGAGAACAACTCCATTTGGCTCACTAACTTCACACACCATCAGGCTCCAAGCAGCTCTCAAGGAAACTCAGTTTTCACACTCTATGCTTAGTGCCCCTTGTGTGCCTAGGACTGAAATGAAACTTGGTGAGCATCCCACACAAACGAATGCTCCACATGCGGGTTTCACATGCCACCAACTCCACATTTTCACACAACTTCAGCGCCACAGCCGTTTTCAGATAACCCTCAATGCAAAGGCTCTAGACGCAAATATTGGTGTGAGAGCTAATTCAATCAAGGAAACACTGCATGTTGGTGAAGGGCATATTGAAGAAGGATAAGCCGAGTGGTTCTTATGGGAGAACAACTCCATTTGGCTCACTAACTTCACACACCATCAGGCTTCCAATCAGCTCTCAAGGAAACTCAGTTTTCACACTCTATGCTTAGTGCCCTTTGAGTGCATTATCTAGGAATCAATCTGGTAGAGCATCCCACACAAAAGAATGCTCCACATGCGGGTTTCACATGCCACCAACTCCACATTCACAGGCAACTTCAGCGCCACAGCCGTTTTCAGATAGCCCTCAATGCAAAGGCTCTAGACACAAATATTGGTGTGAGAGCTAATTCAATCAAGGAAACACTGCATGTTGGTGAAGGGCATATTGAAGAAGGATCAGCCGAGTGGTTCTTGTGGGAGAACAACTCCATTTGGCTCACTAACTTCACACACCATCAGGCTTCCTAGCAGCTCTCAAGGAAACTCAGTTTTCACACTCTATGCTTAGTGCCCTTTGTGTGCCTTGGATTTAAATGAAGCTTGGTGAGCATCCCACACAAACGAATGCTCCACATGCGGGTTTCACATGCCACCAACTCCACATTCTCAGGCAACTTCAGTGCCACAGCCATTTTCAGATAGCCCTCAATGCAAAGCCTCTAGACGTAAATATTGGTGTGAGAGCTAATTCAATCAAGGAAACACTGCATATTGGTGAAGGGCATATTGAAGAAGAATCAGCCGAGTGGTCCTTGTGGGAGATCAACTCCATTTGGCTCACTAACTTCACACACCATCAGGCTTCCAAGCAGCTCTCAAGGAAACTCAGTTTTCACACTCTATGCTTAGTGCCCTTTGAGTGCCTAGGACTGAAATTAATCTTGGTGAGCATCCCACACAAACGAATGCTCCACATGCGGGTTCCACATGCCACCAACTCCACATTCTCAGGCAACTTCAGCGCCACAGCCATTTTCAGATAGCCCTCAATGCAAAGGCTCTAGACGCAAATATTGGTGTGAGAGCTAATTCAATCAAGGAAACACTGCATGTTGGTGAAGGGCATATTGAAGAAGGATCAGCCGAGTGGTTCTTGTGGGAGAACAACTCCATTTGGCTCACTAACTTCACACACCATCAGGTTTCCAAGCAGCTCTCAAGGAAACTCAGTTTTCACACTCTATGCTTAGTGCCCTTTGTGTGCCTAGGACTGAAATGAAGCTTGCTGAACATCCCAAACAAACGAATGCTCCACATGCGGGTTTCACATGCCACCAACTCCACATTCACAGGCAACTTCAGCGCCACAGCCGTTTTCAGATAGCCCTCAATGCAAAGGCTCTAGACGCAAATATTGGTGTGAGAGCTAATTCAATCAAGGAAACACTGCATGTTGGTGAAGGGCATATTGAAGAAGGATCAGCCGAGTGGTTCTTGTGGGAGAACAACTCCATTTGGCTCACTAACTTCACACACCATCAGGCTTCCAAGCAGCTCTCAAGGAAACTCAGTTTTCACACTCTATGCTTAGTGCCCTTTGAGTGCCTAGGACTGAAATGAAGCTTGGTGAGCATCCCACACAAACGAATGCTCCACATGCGGGTTTCACATGCCACCAACTCCACATTCACAGGCAACTTCAGCGCCACAGCCGTTTTCAGATAGCCCTCAATGCAAAGGCTCTAGACGCAAATATTGGTGTGAGAGCTAATTCAATCAAGGAAACACTGCATGTTGGTGAAGGGCATATTGAAGAAGGATCAGCCGAGTGGTTCTTGTGGGAGAACAACTCCATTTGGCTCACTAACTTCACACACCATCAGGCTCCAAGCAGCTCTCAAGGAAACTCAGTTTTCACACTCTATGCTTAGTGCCCTTTGAGTGCCTAGGACTGAAATGAAGCTTGGTGAGCATCCCACAGAAACGAATGCTCCACATGCGGGTTTCACATGCCACCAACTCCACATTCACAGGCAACTTCAGTGCCACAGCCGCTTTCAGATAGCCCTCAATGCAAAGGCTCTAGACGCAAATATTGGTGTGAGAGCTAATTCAATCAAGGAAACACTGCATGTTGGTGAAGGGCATATTGAAGAAGGATCAGCCGAGTGGTCCGTGTGCAAGAACAACTCCATTTGGCTCACTAAATTCACACACCATCAGGCTTCCAAGCAGCTCTCAAGGAAACTCAGTTTTCACACTCTATGCTTAGTGCCCTTTGAGTGCCTAGGACTGAAATGAATCTTGGTGAGCATCCCACACAAACGAATGCTCCACATGCGTTTTCCACATGCTACCAACTCCACATTCACAGGCAACTTCAGCGCCACAGCCGTTTTCAGATAGCCCTCAATGCAAAGGCTCTAGACGCAAATATTGGAGAGAGAGCTAATTCAATCAAGGAAACACTGCATGTTGGTGAAGGGCATATTGAAGAAGGATCAGCCGAGTGGTTCTTGTGGGAGAACAACTCCATTTGGCTCACTAACTTCACACACCATCAGGCTTCCAAGCAGCTCTCAAGGAAACTCAGTTTTCACACTCTATGCTTAGTGCCCTTTGAGTGCATTATCTAGGAATGAACCTGGTAGAGCATCCCACACAAACGAATGCTCCACATGCGGGTTTCACATGCCACCAACTCCACATTCACAGGCAACTTCAGCGCCACAGCCGTTTTCAGATAGCCCTCAATGCAAAGGCTCTAGACGCAAATATTGGTGTGAGAGCTAATTCAATCAAGGAAACACTGCATGTTGCTGAAGGGCATATTGAAGAAGGATCAGCTGAGTGGTTCTTGTGGGAGAACAACTCCATTTGGCTCACTAACTTCACACACCATCAGGCTTCCAATCAGCTCTCAAGGAAACTCAGTTTTCACACTCTATGCTTAGTGCCCTTTGAGTGCCTTATCTAGGAATGAACCTGGTAGAGCATCCCACACAAACGAATGCTCCACATGCGGGTTTCACATGCCACCAACTCCACATTCACAGGCAACTTCAGCGCCACAGCCGTTTTCAGATAGCCCTCAATGCAAAGGCTCTAGACGCAAATATTTGTGTGAGAGCTAATTCAATCAAGGAAACACAGCATGTTGGTGAAGGGCATATTGAAGAAGGATCAGCCGAGTGGTTCTTGTGGGAGAACAACTCCATTTGGCTCACTAACTTCACACACCATCAGGCTTCCAAGCAGCTCTCAAGGAAACTCAGTTTTCACACTCTATGCTTAGTGCCCTTTGAGTGCCTAGGACTGAAATGAATCTTGGTGAGCATCCCACACAAACGAATGCTCCACATGCGTTTTCCACATGCCACCAACTCCACATTCTCAGGCAACATCAGCGCCACAGCCATTTTCAGATAGCCCTCAATGCAAAGGCTCTAGACGCAAATATTGGTGTGAGAGCTAATTCAATCAAGGAAACACTGCATGTTGGTGAAGGGCATATTGAAGAAGGATCAGCCGAGTGGTTCTTGTGGGAGAACAACTCCATTTGGCTCACTAACTTCACACACCATCAGGCTTCCAAGCAGCTGTCAAGGAAAATCAGTTTTCACACTCTATGCTTAGTGCCCTTTGAGTGCATTATCTAGGAATGAATCTAGTAGAGCATCCCACACAAACGAATGCTCCACATGCGGGTTTCACATGCCACCAACTCCACATTCACAGGCAACTTCAGCGCCACAGCCATTTTCAGATAGCCCTCAATGCAAAGCCTCTAGACGCAAATATTGGTGTGAGAGCTAATTCAATCAAGGAAACACTGCATGTTGGTGAAGGGCATATTGAAGAAGGGTCAGCTGAGTGGTTCTTGTGGGAGAACAACTCCATTTGGCTCACTAACTTCACACACCATCAGGCTTCCAAGCAGCTCTCAAGGAAACTCAGTTTTCACACTCTATGATTAGTGCCCTTTGAGTGCCTAGGACTGAAATGAAACTTGGTGAGCATCCCACACAAACGAATGCTCCACATGCGGGTTTCACATGCCACCAACTCCACATTCACAGGCAACTTCAGAGCCACAGCCGTTTTCAGATAGCCCTCAATGCAAAGGCTCTAGACGCAAATATTGGTGTGAGAGCTAATTCAATCAAGGAAACACTGCATGTTGGTGAAGGGCATATTGAAGAAGGGTCAGCCGAGTGGTTCTTGTGGGAGAACAACTCCATTTGGCTCACTAACTTCACACCATCAGGCTTCCAAGCAGCTCTCAAGAAAACTCAGTTTTCACACTCTATGCTTAGTGCCCTTTCACTGCATTATCTAGGAATGAACCTTGGTAGAGCATCCCACACAAACGAATGCTCCACATGCGGGTTTCACATGCCACCAACTCCACATTCACAGGCAACTTCAGCGCCACAGCCGCTTTCAGATAGCCCTCAATGCAAGGCCTCTAGACGCAAATATTGGTGTGAGAGCTAATTCAATCAAGGAAACACTGCATGTTGGTGAAGTGCATATTGAAGAAGGATCAGCCGAGTGGTTCTTGTGGGAGAACAACTCCATTTGGCTCACTAACTTCAAACACCATCAGGCTTCCAAGCAGCTCTCAAGGAAACTCAGTTTTCACACTCTATGCTTAGTGCCCTTTGAGTGCCTAGGACTGAAATGAAGCTTGGTGAGCATCCCACACAAACGAATGCTCCACATGCGGGTTTCACATGCCACCAACTCCACATTCACAGGCAACTTCAGCGCCACAGCCGTTTTCAGATAGCCCTCAATGCAAAGGCTCTAGACGCAAATATTGGTGTGAGAGCTAATTCAATCAAGGAAACACAGCATGTTGGTGAAGGGCATATTGAAGAAGGATCAGCCGAGTGGTTCTTGTGGGAGAACAACTCCATTTGGCTCACTAACTTCACACACCATCAGGCTTCCAAGCAGCTCTCAAGGAAACTCAGTTTTCACACTCTATGCTTAGTGCCCTTTGAGTGCCTAGGACTGAAATGAATCTTGGTGAGCATCCCACACAAACGAATGCTCCACATGCGGGTTCCACATGCCACCAACTCCACATTCTCAGGCAACTTCAGCGCCACAGCCATTTTCAGATAGCCCTCAATGCAAAGGCTCTAGACGCAAATATTGGTGTGAGAGCTAATTCAATCAAGGAAACACTGCATATTGGTGAAGGGCATATTGAAGAAGGATCAGCCGAGTGGTTCTTGTGGGAGAACAACTCCATTTGGCTCACTAACTTCACACACCATCAGGCTTCCAAGCAGCTCTCAAGGAAACTCAGTTTTCACACTCTATGCTTAGTGCCCTTTGAGTGCATTATCTAGGAATGAACCTGGTAGAGCATCCCACACAAACGAATGCTCCACATGCGGGTTTCACATGACACCAACTCCACATTCACAGGCAACTTCAGCGCCACAGCCGTTTTCAGATAGCCCTCAATGCAAAGGCTCTAGACGCAAATATTGGTGTGAGAGCTAATTCAATCAAGGAAACACTGCATATTGGTGAAGGGCATAGTGAAGAAGGATCAGCCGAGTGGTTCTTGTGGGAGAACAACTCCATTTGGCTCACTAACTTCACACACCATCAGGCTTCCAAGCAGCTCTCAAGGAAACTCAGTTTTCACACTCTATGCTTAGTGCCCTTTGAGTGCATTATCTAGGAATGAATCTAGTAGAGCATCCCACACAAACGAATGCTCCACATGCGGGTTTCACATGCCACCAACTCCACATTCTCAGGCAACTTCAGTGCCACAGCCATTTTCAGATAGCCCTCAATGCAAAGCCTCTAGACGTAAATATTGGTGTGAGAGCTAATTCAATCAAGGAAACACTGCATATTGGTGAAGGGCATATTGAAGAAGAATCAGCCGAGTGGTCCTTGTGGGAGATCAACTCCATTTGGCTCACTAACTTCACACACCATCAGGCTTCCAAGCAGCTCTCAAGGAAACTCAGTTTTCACACTCTATGCTTAGTGCCCTTTGAGAGCCTAGGACTGAAATGAATCTTGGTGAGCATCCCACACAAACGAATGCTCCACATGCGGGTTCCACATGCCACCAACTCCACATTCTCAGGCAACTTCAGCGCCACAGCCATTTTCAGATAGCCCTCAATGCAAAGGCTCTAGACGCAAATATTGGTGTGAGAGCTAATTCAATCAAGGAAACACTGCATGTTGGTGAAGGGCATATTGAAGAACGATCAGCCGAGTGGTTCTTGTGGGAGAACAACTCCATTTGGCTCACTAACTTCACACACCATCAGGCTTCCAAGCAGCTCTCAAGGAAACTCAGTTTTCACACTCTATGCTTAGTGCCCTTTGTGGGCCTAGGACTGAAATGAAGCTTGCTGAACATCCCAAACAAACGAATGCTCCACATGCGGGTTTCACATGCCACCAACTCCACATTCACAGGCAACTTCAGTGCCACAGCCGTTTTCAGATAGCCCTCAATGCAAAGGCTCTAGACGCAAATATTGGTGTGAGAGCTAATTCAATCAAGGAAACACTGCATGTTGGTGAAGGGCATATTGAAGAAGGATCAGCCGAGTGGTTCTTGTGGGAGAACAACTCCATTTGGCTCACTAACTTCACACACCATCAGGCTTCCAAGCAGCTCTCAAGGAAACTCAGTTTTCACACTCTATGCTTAGTGCCCTTTGAGTGCCTAGGACTGAAATGAAGCTTGGTGAGCATCCCACACAAACGAATGCTCCACATGCGGGTTTCACATGCGACCAACTCCACATTCACAGGCAACTTCAGCGCCACAGCCGTTTTCAGATAGCCCTCAATGCAAAGGCTCTAGACGCAAATATTGGTGTGAGAGCTAATTCAATCAAGGAAACACTGCATGTTGGTGAAGGGCATATTGAAGAAGGATCAGCCGAGTGGTTCTTGTGGGAGAACAACTCCATTTGGCTCACTAACTTCACACACCATCAGGCTTCCAAGCAGCTCTCAAGGAAACTCAGTTTTCACACTCTATGCTTAGAGCCCTTTGAGTGCCTAGGACTGAAATGAAGCTTGGTGAGCATCCCACACAAACGAATGCTCCACATGGGGGTTTCACATGCCACCAACTCCACATTCACAGGCAACTTCAGTGCCACAGCCGCTTTCAGATAGCCCTCAATGCAAAGGCTCTAGACGCAAATATTGGTGTGAGAGCTAATTCAATCAAGGAAACACTGCATGTTGGTGAAGGGCATATTGAAGAAGGATCAACCAAGTGGTCCTTGTGCAAGAACAACTCCATTTGGCTCACTAAATTCACACACCATCAGGCTTCCAAGCAGCTCTCAAGGAAACTCAGTTTTCACACTCTATGCTTAGTGCCCTTTGAGTGCCTATGACTGAAATGAATCTTGGTGAGCATCCCACACAAACGAATGCTCCACATGCGGGTTTCACATGCCACCAACTCCACATTCACAGGCAACTTCAGTGCCACAGCCGCTTTCAGATAGCCCTCAATGCAAAGGCTCTAGACGCAAATATTGGTGTGAGAGCTAATTCAATCAAGGAAACACTGCATGTTGGTGAAGGGCATATTGAAGAAGGATCAGCCGAGTGGTTCTTGTGGGAGAACAACTCCATTTGGCTCACTAACTTCACACACCATCAGGCTTCCAAGCAGCTCTCAAGGAAACTCTGTTTTCACACTCTATGCTTAGTGCCCTTTCACTGCATTATCTAGGAATGAACCTGGTAGAGCATCCCACACAAACGAATGCTCCACATGCGGGTTTCACATGCCACCAACTCCACATTCACAGGCAACTTCAGCGCCACAGCCGTTTTCAGATAGCCCTCAATGCAAAGGCTCTAGACGCAAATATTGGTGTGAGAGCTAATTCAATCAAGGAAACACTGCATGTTGGTGAAGGGCATATTGAAGAAGGATCAGCCGAGTGGTTCTTGTGGGAGAACAACTCCATTTGGCTCACTAACTTCACACACCATCAGGCTTCCAAGCAGCTCTCAAGGAAACTCAGTTTTCACACTCTATGCTTAGTGCCCTTTGAGTGCCTAGGACTGAAATGAAGCTTGGTGAGCATCCCACACAAACGAATGCTCCACATGCGGGTTTCACATGCGACCAACTCCACATTCACAGGCAACTTCAGCGCCACAGCCGTTTTCAGATAGCCCTCAATGCAAAGGCTCTAGACGCAAATATTGGTGTGAGAGCTAATTCAATCAAGGAAACACTGCATGTTGGTGAAGGGCATATTGAAGAAGGATCAGCCGAGTGGTTCTTGTGGGAGAACAACTCCATTTGGCTCACTAAATTCACACACCATCAGGCTTCCAAGCAGCTCTCAAGGAAACTCTGTTTTCACACTCTATGCTTAGTGCCCTTTCACTGCATTATCTAGGAATGAACCTGGTAGAGCATCCCACACAAACGAATGCTCCACATGCGGGTTTCACATGCCACCAACTCCACATTCACAGGCAACTTCAGCGCCACAGCCGTTTTCAGATAGCCCTCAATGCAAAGGCTCTAGACGCAAATATTGGTGTGAGAGCTAATTCAATCAAGGAAACACTGCATGTTGGTGAAGGGCATATTGAAGAAGGATCAGCCGAGTGGTTCTTGTGGGAGAACAACTCCATTTGGCTCACTAACTTCACACACCATCAGGCTTCCAAGCAGCTCTCAAGGAAACTCAGTTTTCACACTCTATGCTTAGTGCCCTTTGAGTGCCTAGGACTGAAATGAAGCTTGGTGAGCATCCCACACAAACGAATGCTCCACATGCGGGTTTCACATGCGACCAACTCCACATTCACAGGCAACTTCAGCGCCACAGCCGTTTTCAGATAGCCCTCAATGCAAAGGCTCTAGACGCAAATATTTGTGTGAGAGCTAACTCAATCAAGGAAACACTGCATGTTGGTGAAGGGCATATTGAAGAAGGATCAGCCGAGTGGTTCTTGTGGGAGAACAACTCCATTTGGCTCACTAACTTCACACACCATCAGGCTTCCAAGCAGCTCTCAAGGAAACTCAGTTTTCACACTCTATGCTTAGTGCCCTTTGAGTGCATTATCTAGGAATGAATCTAGTAGAGCATCCCACACAAACGAATGCTCCACATGCGGGTTTCACATGCCACCAACTCCACATTCACAGGCAACTTCAGCGCCACAGCCATTTTCAGATAGCCCTCAATGCAAAGGCTCTAGACGCAAATATTGGTGTGAGAGCTAATTCAATCAAGGAAACACTGCATGTTGGTGAAGGGCATATTGAAGAAGGATCAGCCGAGTGGTTCTTGTGGGAGAACAACTCCATTTGGCTCACTAACTTCACACACCATCAGGCTTCCAAGCAGCTCTCAAGGAAACTCAGTTATCACACTCTATGCTTAGTGCCCTTTGAGTGCCTAGGACTGAAATGAAACTTGGTGAGCATCCCACACAAACGAATGCTCCACATGCGGGTTTCACATGCCACCAACTCCACATTCACAGGCAACTTCAGCGCCACAGCCGCTTTCAGATACCCGTCAATGCAAGGGCTCTAGACGCAAATATTGGTGTGAGAGCTAATTCAATCAAGGAAACACTGCATGTTGGTGAAGTGCATATTGAAGAAGGATCAGCCGAGTGGTTCTTGTGGGAGAACAACTCCATTTGGCTCACTAACTTCACACACCATCAGGCTTCCAAGCAGCTCTCATGGAAACTCAGTTTTCACACTCTATGCTTAGTGCCCTTTGAGTGCATTATCTAGGAATGAACCTGGTAGAGCATCCCACACAAACGAATGCTCCACATGCGGGTTTCACATGCCACCAACTCCACATTCACAGGCAACTTCAGCGCCACAGCCGTTTTCAGATAGCCCTCAATGCAAAGGCTCTAGACGCAAATATTGGTGTGAGAGCTAATTCAATCAAGGAAACACAGCATGTTGGTGAAGGGCATATTGAAGAAGGATCAGCCGAGTGGTTCTTGTGGGAGAACAACTCCATTTGGCTCACTAACTTCACACACCATCAGGCTTCCAAGCAGCTCTCAAGGAAACTCAGTTTTCACACTCTATGATTAGTGCCCTTTGAGTGCCTAGGACTGAAATGAAACTTGGTGAGCATCCCACACAAACGAATGCTCCACATGCGGGTTTCACATGCCACCAACTCCACATTCACAGGCAACTTCAGCGCCACAGCCGTTTTCAGATAGCCCTCAATGCAAAGGCTCTAGACGCAAATATTGGTGTGAGAGCTAATTCAATCAAGGAAACACTGCATATTGGTGAAGGGCATATTGAAGAAGGATCAGCCGAGTGGTTCTTGTGGGAGAACAACTCCATTTGGCTCACTAACTTCACACACCATCAGGCTTCCAAGCAGCTCTCAAGGAAACTCAGTTTTCACACTCTATGCTTAGTGCCCTTTGAGTGCATTATCTAGGAATGAATCTAGTAGAGCATCCCACAAAAACGAATGCTCCACATGCGGGTTTCACATGCCACCAACTCCACATTCACAGGCAACTTCAGCGCCACAGCCATTTTCAGATAGCCCTCAATGCAAAGGCTCTAGACGCAAATATTGGTGTGAGAGCTAATTCAATCAAGGAAACACTGCATGTTGGTGAAGGGCATATTGAAGAAGGATCAGCCGAGTGGTTCTTGTGGGAGAACAACTCCATTTGGCTCACTAACTTCACACACCATCAGGCTTCCAAGCAGCTCTCAAGGAAACTCAGTTTTCACACTCTATGATTAGTGCCCTTTGAGTGCCTAGGACTGAAATGAAACTTGGTGAGCATCCCACACAAACGAATGCTCCACATGCGGGTTTCACATGCCACCAACTCCACATTCACAGGCAACTTCAGTGCCACAGCCGTTTTCAGATAGCCCTCAATGCAAAGGCTCTAGACGCAAATATTGGTGTGAGAGCTAATTCAATCAAGGAAACACTGCATGTTGGTGAAGGGCTTATTGAAGAAGGGTCAGCCGAGTGGTTCTTGTGGGAGAACAACTCCATTTGGCTCACTAACTTCACACACCATCAGGCTTCCAAGCAGCTGTCAAGGAAAATCAGTTTTCACACTCTATGCTTAGTGCCCTTTGAGTGCATTATCTAGGAATGAACCTGGTAGAGCATCCCACACAAACGAATGCTCCACATGCGGGTTTCACATGCCACCAACTCCACATTCACAGGCAACTTCAGCGCCACAGCCGTTTTCCGATAGCCCTCAATGCAAAGGCTCTACACGCAAATATTGGTGTGAGAGCTAATTCAATCAAGGAAACACTGCATATTGGTGAAGGGCATAGTGAAGAAGGATCAGCCGAGTGGTTCTGGTGGGAGAACAACTCCATTTGGCTCACTAACTTCACACACCATCAGGCTTCCAAGCAGCTCTCAAGGAAACTCTGTTTTCACACTCTATGCTTAGTGCCCTTTGAGTGCATTATCTAGGAATGAATCTAGTAGAGCATCCCACACAAACGAATGCTCCACATGCGGGTTTCACATGCCACCAACTCCACATTCACAGGCAACTTCAGCGCCACAGCCATTTTCAGATAGCCCTCAATGCAAAGGCTCTACACGCAAATATTGGTGTGAGAGCTAATTCAATCAAGGAAACACTGCATGTTGGTGAAGGGCATATTGAAGAAGGATCAGCCGAGTGGTTCTTGTGGGAGAACAACTCCATTTGGCTCACTAACTTCACACACCATCAGGCTTCCAAGCAGCTCTCAAGGAAACTCAGTTTTCACACTCTATGCTAAGTGCCCTTTGAGTGCCTAGGACTGAAATGAAGTTTGGTGAGCATCCCACACAAACGAATGCTCCACATGCGGGTTCCACATGCCACCAACTCCACATTCTCAGGCAACTTCAGCGCCACAGCCATTTTCAGATAGCCCTCAATGCAAAGGCTCTAGACGCAAATATTGGTGTGAGAGCTAATTCAATCAAGGAAACACTGCATGTTGGTGAAGGGCATATTGAAGAAGGATCAGCCGAGTGGTTCTTGTGGGAGAACAACTCCATTTGGCTCAGTAACTTCACACCATCAGGCTTTCAAGCAGCTCTCAAGAAAACTCAGTTTTCACACTCTATGCTTAGTGCCCTTTCACTGCATTATCGAGGAATGAACCTGGTAGAGCATCCCACACAAACGAATGCTCCACATGCGGGTTTCACATGCCACCAACTCCACATTCACAGGCAACTTCAGCGCCACAGCCGTTTTCAGATAGCCCTCAATGCAAAGGCTCTAGACGCAAATATTGGTGTGAGAGCTAATTCAATCAAGGAAACACTGCATGTTGCTGAAGGGCATATTGAAGAAGGATCAGCCGAGTGGTTCTTGTGGGAGAACAACTCCATTTGGCTCACTAACTTCACACACCATCAGGCTTCCAAGCAGCTCTCAAGAAAACTCAGTTTTCACACTCTATGCTTAGTGCCCTTTCACTGCATTATCGAGGAATGAACCTGGTAGAGCATCCCACACAAACGAATGCTCCACATGCGGGTTTCACATGCCACCAACTCCACATTCACAGGCAACTTCAGCGCCACAGCCGCTTTCAGATAGCCCTCAATGCAAGGGCTCTAGACGCAAATATTGGTGTGAGAGCTAATTCAATCAAGGAAACACTGCATGTTGGTGAAGGGCATATTGAAGAAGGATCAGCCGAGTGGTTCTTGTGGGAGAACAACTCCATTTGGCTCACTAACTTCACACACCATCAGGCTTCCAAGCAGCTCTCAAGGAAACTCAGTTTTCACACTCTATGATTAGTGCCCTTTGAGTGCATTATCTAGGAATGAACCTGGTAGAGCATCCCACACAAACGAATGCTCCACATGCGGGTTTCACATGCCACCAACTCCACATTCACAGGCAACTTCAGCGCCACAGCCGTTTTCAGATAGCCCTCAATGCAAAGGCTCTAGACGCAAATATTGGTGTGAGAGCTAATTCAATCAAGGAAAGACTGCATGTTGGTGAAGGGCATATTGAAGAAGGATCAGCCGAGTGGTTCTTGTGGGAGAACAACTCCATTTGGCTCAGTAACTTCACACCATCAGGCTTCCAAGCAGCTCTCAAGGAAACTCAGTTTTCACACTCTATGCTTAGTGCCCTTTGAGTGCATTATCTAGGAATGAACCTGGTAGAGCATCCCACACAAACGAATGCTCCACATGCGGGTTTCACATGCCACCAACTCCACATTCACAGGCAACTTCAGCGCCACAGCCGCTTTCAGATAGCCCTCAATGCAAGGGCTCTAGACGCAAATATTGGTGTGAGAGCTAATTCAATCAAGGAAACACTGCATGTTGGTGAAGGGCATATTGAAGAAGGATCAGCCGAGTGGTTCTTGTGGGAGAACAACTCCATTTGGCTCACTAACTTCACACACCATCAGGCTTCCAAGCAGCTCTCAAGGAAACTCAGTTTTCACACTCTATGCTTAGTGCCCTTTGAGTGCATTATCTAGGAATGAACCTGGTAGAGCATCCCACACAAACGAATGCTCCACATGCGGGTTTCACATGCCACCAACTCCACATTCACAGGCAACTTCAGCGCCACAGCCGTTTTCAGATAGCCCTCAATGCAAAGGCTCTAGACGCAAATATTGGTGTGAGAGCTAATTCAATCAAGGAAACACTGCATGTTGCTGAAGGGCATATTGAAGAAGGATCAGCCGAGTGGTTCTTGTGGGAGAACAACTCCATTTGGCTCACTAACTTCACACACCATCAGGCTTCCAAGCAGCTCTCAAGGAAACTCAGTTTTCACACACTATGCTTAGTGCCCTTTGAGTGCATTATCTAGGAATGAACCTGGTAGAGCATCCCACACAAACGAATGCTCCACATGCGGGTTTCACATGCCACCAACTCCACATTCACAGGCAACTTCAGCGCCACAGCCATTTTCAGATAGCCCTCAATGCAAAGGCTCTAGACGCAAATATTGGTGTGAGAGCTAATTCAATCAAGGAAACACTGCATGTTGGTGAAGGGCATATTGAAGAAGGATCAGCCGAGTGGTTCTTGTGGGAGAACAACTCCATTTGGCTCAGTAACTTCACACCATCAGGCTTCCAAGCAGCTCTCAAGAAAACTCAGTTTTCACACTCTATGCTTAGTGCCCTTTGAGTGCATTATCGAGGAATGAACCTGGTAGAGCATCCCACACAAACGAATGCTCCACATGCGGGTTTCACATGCCACCAACTCCACATACACAGGCAACTTCAGCGCCACAGCCGCTTTCAGATAGCCCTCAATGCAAGGGCTCTAGACGCAAATATTGGTGTGAGAGCTAATTCAATCAAGGAAACACTGCATGTTGGTGAAGGGCATATTGAAGAAGGATCAGCCGAGTGGTTCTTGTGGGAGAACAACTCCATTTGGCTCACTAACCTCACACACCATCAGGCTTCCAAGCAGCTCTCAAGGAAACTCAGTTTTCACACTCTATGCTTAGTGCCCTTTGAGTGCATTATCTAGGAATGAACCTGGTAGAGCATCCCACACAAACGAATGCTCCACATGCGGGTTTCACATGCCACCAACTCCACATTCACAGGCAACTTCAGCGCCACAGCCGTTTTCAGATAGCCCTCAATGCAAAGGCTCTAGACGCAAATATTGGTGTGAGAGCTAATTCAATCAAGGAAACACTGCATGTTGGTGAAGGGCATATTGAAGAAGGATCAGCCGAGTGGTTCTTGTGGGAGAACAACTCCATTTGGCTCACTAACTTCACACACCACCAGGCTTCCAAGCAGCTCTCAAGGAAACTCAGTTTTCACACTCTATGCTTAGTGCCCTTTGAGTGCCTAGGACTGAAATGAATCTTGGTGAGCATCCCACACAAACGAATGCTCCACATGCGGGTTCCACATGCCACCAACTCCACATTCACAGGCAACTTCAGCGCCACAGCCGTTTTCAGATAGCCCTCAATGCAAAGGCTCTAGACGCAAATATTGGTGTGAGAGCTAATTCAATCAAGGAAAGACTGCATGTTGGTGAAGGGCATATTGAAGAAGGATCAGCCGAGTGGTTCTTGTGGGAGAACAACTCCATTTGGCTCAGTAACTTCACACCATCAGGCTTCCAAGCAGCTCTCAAGGAAACTCAGTTTTCACACTCTATGCTTAGTGCCCTTTGAGTGCATTATCTAGGAATGAACCTGGTAGAGCATCCCACACAAACGAATGCTCCACATGCGGGTTTCACATGCCACCAACTCCACATTCACAGGCAACTTCAGCGCCACAGCCGCTTTCAGATAGCCCTCAATGCAAGGGCTCTAGACGCAAATATTGGTGTGAGAGCTAATTCAATCAAGGAAACACTGCATGTTGGTGAAGGGCATATTGAAGAAGGATCAGCCGAGTGGTTCTTGTGGGAGAACAACTCCATTTGGCTCACTAACTTCACACACCATCAGGCTTCCAAGCAGCTCTCAAGGAAACTCAGTTTTCACACTCTATGCTTAGTGCCCTTTGAGTGCATTATCTAGGAATGAACCTGGTAGAGCATCCCACACAAACGAATGCTCCACATGCGGGTTTCACATGCCACCAACTCCACATTCACAGGCAACTTCAGCGCCACAGCCGTTTTCAGATAGCCCTCAATGCAAAGGCTCTAGACGCAAATATTGGTGTGAGAGCTAATTCAATCAAGGAAACACTGCATGTTGCTGAAGGGCATATTGAAGAAGGATCAGCCGAGTGGTTCTTGTGGGAGAACAACTCCATTTGGCTCACTAACTTCACACACCATCAGGCTTCCAAGCAGCTCTCAAGGAAACTCAGTTTTCACACACTATGCTTAGTGCCCTTTGAGTGCATTATCTAGGAATGAACCTGGTAGAGCATCCCACACAAACGAATGCTCCACATGCGGGTTTCACATGCCACCAACTCCACATTCACAGGCAACTTCAGCGCCACAGCCATTTTCAGATAGCCCTCAATGCAAAGGCTCTAGACGCAAATATTGGTGTGAGAGCTAATTCAATCAAGGAAACACTGCATGTTGGTGAAGGGCATATTGAAGAAGGATCAGCCGAGTGGTTCTTGTGGGAGAACAACTCCATTTGGCTCAGTAACTTCACACCATCAGGCTTCCAAGCAGCTCTCAAGAAAACTCAGTTTTCACACTCTATGCTTAGTGCCCTTTGAGTGCATTATCGAGGAATGAACCTGGTAGAGCATCCCACACAAACGAATGCTCCACATGCGGGTTTCACATGCCACCAACTCCACATACACAGGCAACTTCAGCGCCACAGCCGCTTTCAGATAGCCCTCAATGCAAGGGCTCTAGACGCAAATATTGGTGTGAGAGCTAATTCAATCAAGGAAACACTGCATGTTGGTGAAGGGCATATTGAAGAAGGATCAGCCGAGTGGTTCTTGTGGGAGAACAACTCCATTTGGCTCACTAACCTCACACACCATCAGGCTTCCAAGCAGCTCTCAAGGAAACTCAGTTTTCACACTCTATGCTTAGTGCCCTTTGAGTGCATTATCTAGGAATGAACCTGGTAGAGCATCCCACACAAACGAATGCTCCACATGCGGGTTTCACATGCCACCAACTCCACATTCACAGGCAACTTCAGCGCCACAGCCGTTTTCAGATAGCCCTCAATGCAAAGGCTCTAGACGCAAATATTGGTGTGAGAGCTAATTCAATCAAGGAAACACTGCATGTTGGTGAAGGGCATATTGAAGAAGGATCAGCCGAGTGGTTCTTGTGGGAGAACAACTCCATTTGGCTCACTAACTTCACACACCACCAGGCTTCCAAGCAGCTCTCAAGGAAACTCAGTTTTCACACTCTATGCTTAGTGCCCTTTGAGTGCCTAGGACTGAAATGAATCTTGGTGAGCATCCCACACAAACGAATGCTCCACATGCGGGTTCCACATGCCACCAACTCCACATTCTCAGGCAACTTCAGCGCCACAGCCATTTTCAGATAGCCCTCAATGCAAAGGCTCTAGACGCAAATATTGGTGTGAGAGCTAATTCAATCAAGGAAACACTGCATGTTGCTGAAGAGCATATTGAAGAAGGATCAGCCGAGTGGTTCTTGTGGGAGAACAACTCCATTTGGCTCACTAACTTCACACACCATCAGGCTTCCAAGCAGCTGTCAAGGAAAATCAGTTTTCACACTCTATGCTTAGTGCCCTTTGAGTGCATTATCTAGGAATGAACCTGGTAGAGCATCCCACACAAACGAATGCTCCACATGCGGGTTTCACATGACACCAACTCCACATTCACAGGCAACTTCAGCGCCACAGCCGTTTTCAGATAGCCCTCAATGCAAAGGCTCTAGACGCAAATATTGGTGTGAGAGCTAATTCAATCAAGGAAACACTGCATATTGGTGAAGGGCATATTGAAGAAGGATCAGCCGAGTGGTTCTTGTGGGAGAACAACTCCATTTGGCTCACTAACTTCACACACCATCAGGCTTCCAAGCAGCTCTCAAGGAAACTCAGTTTTCACACTCTATGCTTAGTGCCCTTTGAGTGCATTATCTAGGAATGAATCTAGTAGAGCATCCCACACAAACGAATGCTCCACATGCGGGTTTCACATGCCACCAACTCCACATTCACAGGCAACTTCAGCGCCACAGCCATTTTCAGATAGCCCTCAATGCAAAGGCTCTACACGCAAATATTGGTGTGAGAGCTAATTCAATCAAGGAAACACTGCATGTTGGTGAAGGGCATATTGAAGAAGGATCAGCCGAGTGGTTCTTGTGGGAGAACAACTCCATTTGGCTCACTAACTTCACACACCATCAGGCTTCCAAGCAGCTCTCAAGGAAACTCAGTTTTCACACTCTATGCTTAGTGCCCTTTGAGTGCCTAGGACTGAAATGAATCTTGGTGAGCATCCCACACAAACGAATGCTCCACATGCGGGTTTCACATGCCACCAACTCCACATTCACAGGCAACTTCAGCGCCACAGCCGTTTTCAGATAGCCCTCAATGCAAAGGCTCTAGACGCAAATATTTGTGTGAGAGCTAATTCAATCAAGGAAACACTGCATATTGGTGAAGGGCATATTGAAGAAGGATCAGCCGAGTGGTTCTTGTGGGAGAACAACTCCATTTGGCTCACTAACTTCACACACCATCAGGCTTCCAAGCAGCTCTCAAGGAAACTCAGTTTTCACACTCTATGCTTAGTGCCCTTTGAGTGCATTATCTAGGAATGAATCTAGTAGAGCATCCCACAAAAACGAATGCTCCACATGCGGGTTTCACATGCCACCAACTCCACATTCACAGGCAACTTCAGCGCCACAGCCATTTTCAGATAGCCCTCAATGCAAAGGCTCTAGACGCAAATATTGGTGTGAGAGCTAATTCAATCAAGGAAACACTGCATGTTGGTGAAGGGCATATTGAAGAAGGATCAGCCGAGTGGTTCTTGTGGGAGAACAACTCCATTTGGCTCACTAACTTCACACACCATCAGGCTTCCAAGCAGCTCTCAAGGAAACTCAGTTTTCACACTCTATGATTAGTGCCCTTTGAGTGCCTAGGACTGAAATGAAACTTGGTGAGCATCCCACACAAACGAATGCTCCACATGCGGGTTTCACATGCCACCAACTCCACATTCACAGGCAACTTCAGCGCCACAGCCGTTTTCAGATAGCCCTCAATGCAAAGGCTCTAGACGCAAATATTGGTGTGAGAGCTAATTCAATCAAGGAAACACTGCATGTTGGTGAAGGGCTTATTGAAGAAGGGTCAGCCGAGTGGTTCTTGTGGGAGAACAACTCCATTTGGCTCACTAACTTCACACACCATCAGGCTTCCAAGCAGCTGTCAAGGAAAATCAGTTTTCACACTCTATGCTTAGTGCCCTTTGAGTGCATTATCTAGGAATGAACCTGGTAGAGCATCCCACACAAACGAATGCTCCACATGCGGGTTTCACATGCGACCAACTCCACATTCACAGGCAACTTCAGCGCCACAGCCGTTTTCCGATAGCCCTCAATGCAAAGGCTCTAGACGCAAATATTGGTGTGAGAGCTAATTCAATCAAGGAAACACTGCATATTGGTGAAGGGCATAGTGAAGAAGGATCAGCCGAGTGGTTCTTGTGGGAGAACAACTCCATTTGGCTCACTAACTTCACACACCATCAGGCTTCCAAGCAGCTCTCAAGGAAACTCTGTTTTCACACTCTATGCTTAGTGCCCTTTGAGTGCATTATCTAGGAATGAATCTAGTAGAGCATCCCACACAAACGAATGCTCCACATGCGGGTTTCACATGCCACCAACTCCACATTCACAGGCAACTTCAGCGCCACAGCCATTTTCAGATAGCCCTCAATGCAAAGGCTCTACACGCAAATATTGGTGTGAGAGCTAATTCAATCAAGGAAACACTGCATGTTGGTGAAGGGCATATTGAAGAAGGATCAGCCGAGTGGTTCTTGTGGGAGAACAACTCCATTTGGCTCACTAACTTCACATACCATCAGGCTTCCAAGCAGCTCTCAAGGAAACTCAGTTTTCACACTCTATGCTAAGTGCCCTTTGAGTGCCTAGGACTGAAATGAAGTTTGGTGAGCATCCCACACAAACGAATGCTCCACATGCGGGTTCCACATGCCACCAACTCCACATTCTCAGGCAACTTCAGCGCCACAGCCATTTTCAGATAGCCCTCAATGCAAAGGCTCTAGACGCAAATATTGGTGTGAGAGCTAATTCAATCAAGGAAACACTGCATGTTGGTGAAGGGCATATTGAAGAAGGATCAGCCGAGTGGTTCTTGTGGGAGAACAACTCCATTTGGCTCAGTAACTTCACACCATCAGGCTTTCAAGCAGCTCTCAAGAAAACTCAGTTTTCACACTCTATGCTTAGTGCCCTTTCACTGCATTATCGAGGAATGAACCTGGCAGAGCATCCCACACAAACGAATGCTCCACATGCGGGTTTCACATGCCACCAACTCCACATTCACAGGCAACTTCAGCGCCACAGCCGTTTTCAGATAGCCCTCAATGCAAAGGCTCTACACGCAAATATTGGTGTGAGAGCTAATTCAATCAAGGAAACACTGCATGTTGGTGAAGGGCATATTGAAGAAGGATCAGCCGAGTGGTTCTTGTGGGAGAACAACTCCATTTGGCTCACTAACTTCACACACCATCAGGCTTCCAAGCAGCTCTCAAGAAAACTCAGTTTTCACACTCTATGCTTAGTGCCCTTTCACTGCATTATCGAGGAATGAACCTGGTAGAGCATCCCACACAAACGAATGCTCCACATGCGGGTTTCACATGCCACCAACTCCACATTCACAGGCAACTTCAGCGCCACAGCCGCTTTCAGATAGCCCTCAATGCAAGGGCTCTAGACGCAAATATTGGTGTGAGAGCTAATTCAATCAAGGAAACACTGCATGTTGGTGAAGGGCATATTGAAGAAGGATCAGCCGAGTGGTTCTTGTGGGAGAACAACTCCATTTGGCTCACTAACTTCACACACCATCAGGCTTCCAAGCAGCTCTCAAGGAAACTCAGTTTTCACACTCTATGCTTAGTGCCCTTTGAGTGCATTATCTAGGAATGAACCTGGTAGAGCATCCCACACAAACGAATGCTCCACATGCGGGTTTCACATGCCACCAACTCCACATTCACAGGCAACTTCAGCGCCACAGCCGTTTTCAGATAGCCCTCAATGCAAAGGCTCTAGACGCAAATATTGGTGTGAGAGCTAATTCAATCAAGGAAAGACTGCATGTTGGTGAAGGGCATATTGAAGAAGGATCAGCCGAGTGGTTCTTGTGGGAGAACAACTCCATTTGGCTCAGTAACTTCACACCATCAGGCTTCCAAGCAGCTCTCAAGGAAACTCAGTTTTCACACTCTATGCTTAGTGCCCTTTGAGTGCATTATCTAGGAATGAACCTGGTAGAGCATCCCACACAAACGAATGCTCCACATGCGGGTTTCACATGCCACCAACTCCACATTCACAGGCAACTTCAGCGCCACAGCCGCTTTCAGATAGCCCTCAATGCAAGGGCTCTAGACGCAAATATTGGTGTGAGAGCTAATTCAATCAAGGAAACACTGCATGTTGGTGAAGGGCATATTGAAGAAGGATCAGCCGAGTGGTTCTTGTGGGAGAACAACTCCATTTGGCTCACTAACTTCACACACCATCAGGCTTCCAAGCAGCTCTCAAGGAAACTCAGTTTTCACACTCTATGCTTAGTGCCCTTTGAGTGCATTATCTAGGAATGAACCTGGTAGAGCATCCCACACAAACGAATGCTCCACATGCGGGTTTCACATGCCACCAACTCCACATTCACAGGCAACTTCAGCGCCACAGCCGTTTTCAGATAACCCTCAATGCAAAGGCTCTAGACGCAAATATTGGTGTGAGAGCTAATTCAATCAAGGAAACACTGCATGTTGCTGAAGGGCATATTGAAGAAGGATCAGCCGAGTGGTTCTTGTGGGAGAACAACTCCATTTGGCTCACTAACTTCACACACCATCAGGCTTCCAAGCAGCTCTCAAGGAAACTCAGTTTTCACACACTATGCTTAGTGCCCTTTGAGTGCATTATCTAGGAATGAACCTGGTAGAGCATCCCACACAAACGAATGCTCCACATGCGGGTTTCACATGCCACCAACTCCACATTCACAGGCAACTTCAGCGCCACAGCCATTTTCAGATAGCCCTCAATGCAAAGGCTCTAGACGCAAATATTGGTGTGAGAGCTAATTCAATCAAGGAAACACTGCATGTTGGTGAAGGGCATATTGAAGAAGGATCAGCCGAGTGGTTCTTGTGGGAGAACAACTCCATTTGGCTCAGTAACTTCACACCATCAGGCTTCCAAGCAGCTCTCAAGAAAACTCAGTTTTCACACTCTATGCTTAGTGCCCTTTGAGTGCATTATCGAGGAATGAACCTGGTAGAGCATCCCACACAAACGAATGCTCCACATGCGGGTTTCACATGCCACCAACTCCACATACACAGGCAACTTCAGCGCCACAGCCGCTTTCAGATAGCCCTCAATGCAAGGGCTCTAGACGCAAATATTGGTGTGAGAGCTAATTCAATCAAGGAAACACTGCATGTTGGTGAAGGGCATATTGAAGAAGGATCAGCCGAGTGGTTCTTGTGGGAGAACAACTCCATTTGGCTCACTAACCTCACACACCATCAGGCTTCCAAGCAGCTCTCAAGGAAACTCAGTTTTCACACTCTATGCTTAGTGCCCTTTGAGTGCATTATCTAGGAATGAACCTGGTAGAGCATCCCACACAAACGAATGCTCCACATGCGGGTTTCACATGCCACCAACTCCACATTCACAGGCAACTTCAGCGCCACAGCCGTTTTCAGATAGCCCTCAATGCAAAGGCTCTAGACGCAAATATTGGTGTGAGAGCTAATTCAATCAAGGAAACACTGCATGTTGCTGAAGGGCATATTGAAGA
Organism: Ochotona princeps; assembly: GCF_030435755.1. Taxonomy (NCBI): domain Eukaryota; kingdom Metazoa; phylum Chordata; class Mammalia; order Lagomorpha; family Ochotonidae; genus Ochotona; species Ochotona princeps. The sequence goes on along the minus strand of NW_026701319.1, from coordinate 98,212 downwards.
AGGATCAGCCGAGTGGTTCTTGTGGGAGAACAACTCCATTTGGCTCACTAACTTCACACACCACCAGGCTTCCAAGCAGCTCTCAAGGAAACTCAGTTTTCACACTCTATGCTTAGTGCCCTTTGAGTGCCTAGGACTGAAATGAATCTTGGTGAGCATCCCACACAAACGAATGCTCCACATGCGGGTTCCACATGCCACCAACTCCACATTCTCAGGCAACTTCAGCGCCACAGCCATTTTCAGATAGCCCTCAATGCAAAGGCTCTAGACGCAAATATTGGTGTGAGAGCTAATTCAATCAAGGAAACACTGCATGTTGCTGAAGGGCATATTGAAGAAGGATCAGCCGAGTGGTTCTTGTGGGAGAACAACTCCATTTGGCTCACTAACTTCACACACCATCAGGCTTCCAAGCAGCTGTCAAGGAAAATCAGTTTTCACACTCTATGCTTAGTGCCCTTTGAGTGCATTATCTAGGAATGAACCTGGTAGAGCATCCCACACAAACGAATGCTCCACATGCGGGTTTCACATGCCACCAACTCCACATTCACAGGCAACTTCAGCGCCACAGCCGTTTTCAGATAGCCCTCAATGCAAAGGCTCTAGACGCAAATATTGGTGTGAGAGCTAATTCAATCAAGGAAACACTGCATATTGGTGAAGGGCATATTGAAGAAGGATCAGCCGAGTGGTTCTTGTGGGAGAACAACTCCATTTGGCTCACTAACTTCACACACCATCAGGCTTCCAAGCAGCTCTCAAGGAAACTCAGTTTTCACACTCTATGCTTAGTGCCCTTTGAGTGCATTATCTAGGAATGAATCTAGTAGAGCATCCCACACAAACGAATGCTCCACATGCGGGTTTCACATGCCACCAACTCCACATTCACAGGCAACTTCAGCGCCACAGCCATTTTCAGATAGCCCTCAATGCAAAGGCTCTACACGCAAATATTGGTGTGAGAGCTAATTCAATCAAGGAAACACTGCATGTTGGTGAAGGGCATATTGAAGAAGGATCAGCCGAGTGGTTCTTGTGGGAGAACAACTCCATTTGGCTCACTAACTTCACACACCATCAGGCTTCCAAGCAGCTCTCAAGGAAACTCAGTTTTCACACTCTATGCTTAGTGCCCTTTGAGTGCCTAGGACTGAAATGAATCTTGGTGAGCATCCCACACAAACGAATGCTCCACATGCGGGTTCCACATGCCACCAACTCCACATTCTCAGGCAACTTCAGCGCCACAGCCATTTTCAGATAGCCCTCAATGCAAAGGCTCTAGACGCAAATATTGGTGTGAGAGCTAATTCAATCAAGGAAACACTGCATGTTGGTGAAGGGCATATTGAAGAAGGATCAGCCGAGTGGTTCTTGTGGGAGAACAACTCCATTTGGCTCACTAACTTCACACACCATCAGGCTTCCAAGCAGCTCTCAAGGAAACTCAGTTTTCACACTCTATGATTAGTGCCCTTTGAGTGCCTAGGACTGAAATGAAACTTGGTGAGCATCCCACACAAACGAATGCTCCACATGCGGGTTTCACATGCCACCAACTCCACATTCACAGGCAACTTCAGCGCCACAGCCGTTTTCAGATAGCCCTCAATGCAAAGGCTCTAGACGCAAATATTGGTGTGAGAGCTAATTCAATCAAGGAAACACTGCATGTTGGTGAAGGGCTTATTGAAGAAGGGTCAGCCGAGTGGTTCTTGTGGGAGAACAACTCCATTTGGCTCACTAACTTCACACACCATCAGGCTTCCAAGCAGCTGTCAAGGAAAATCAGTTTTCACACTCTATGCTTAGTGCCCTTTGAGTGCATTATCTAGGAATGAACCTGGTAGAGCATCCCACACAAACGAATGCTCCACATGCAGGTTTCACATGCCACCAACTCCACATTCACAGGCAACTTCAGCGCCACAGCCGTTTTCAGATAGCCCTCAATGCAAAGGCTCTAGACGCAAATATTGGTGTGAGAGCTAATTCAATCAAGGAAACACTGCATATTGGTGAAGGGCATAGTCAAGAAGGATCAGCCGAGTGGTTCTTGTGGGAGAACAACTCCATTTGGCTCACTAACTTCACACACCATCAGGCTTCCAAGCAGCTCTCAAGGAAACTCAGTTTTCACACTCTATGCTTAGTGCCCTTTGAGTGCATTATCTAGGAATGAATCTAGTAGAGCATCCCACACAAACGAATGCTCCACATGCGGGTTTCACATGCCACCAACTCCACATTCACAGGCAACTTCAGCGCCACAGCCATTTTCAGATAGCCCTCAATGCAAAGGCTCTAGACGCAAATATTGGTGTGAGAGCTAATTCAATCAAGGAAACACTGCATGTTGGTGAAGGGCATATTGAAGAAGGATCAGCCGAGTGGTTCTTGTGGGAGAACAACTCCATTTGGCTCACTAACTTCACACCATCAGGCTTCCAAGCAGCTCTCAAGGAAACTCAGTTTTCACACTCTATGCTTAGTGCCCTTTGAGTGCCTAGGACTGAAATGAATCTTGGTGAGCATCCCACACAAACGAATGCTCCACATGCGGGTTCCACATGCCACCAACTCCACATTCTCAGGCAACTTCAGCGCCACAGCCATTTTCAGATAGCCCTCAATGCAAAGGCTCTAGACGCAAATATTGGTGTGAGAGCTAATTCAATCAAGGAAACACTGCATGTTGGTGAAGGGCATATTGAAGAAGGATCAGCCGAGTGGTTCTTGTGGGAGAACAACTCCATTTGGCTCACTAACTTCACACACCATCAGGCTTCCAAGCAGCTCTCAAGGAAACTCAGTTTTCACACTCTATGATTAGTGCCCTTTGAGTGCCTAGGACTGAAATGAAACTTGGTGAGCATCCCACACAAACGAATGCTCCACATGCGGGTTTCACATGCCACCAACTCCACATTCACAGGCAACTTCAGCGCCACAGCCGTTTTCAGATAGCCCTCAATGCAAAGGCTCTAGACGCAAATATTGGTGTGAGAGCTAATTCAATCAAGGAAACACTGCATGTTGGTGAAGGGCTTATTGAAGAAGGGTCAGCCGAGTGGTTCTTGTGGGAGAACAACTCCATTTGGCTCACTAACTTCACACACCATCAGGCTTCCAAGCAGCTGTCAAGGAAAATCAGTTTTCACACTCTATGCTTAGTGCCCTTTGAGTGCATTATCTAGGAATGAACCTGGTAGAGCATCCCACACAAACGAATGCTCCACATGCAGGTTTCACATGCCACCAACTCCACATTCACAGGCAACTTCAGCGCCACAGCCGTTTTCAGATAGCCCTCAATGCAAAGGCTCTAGACGCAAATATTGGTGTGAGAGCTAATTCAATCAAGGAAACACTGCATATTGGTGAAGGGCATAGTGAAGAAGGATCAGCCGAGTGGTTCTTGTGGGAGAACAACTCCATTTGGCTCACTAACTTCACACACCATCAGGCTTCCAAGCAGCTCTCAAGGAAACTCAGTTTTCACACTCTATGCTTAGTGCCCTTTGAGTGCATTATCTAGGAATGAATCTAGTAGAGCATCCCACACAAACGAATGCTCCACATGCGGGTTTCACATGCCACCAACTCCACATTCACAGGCAACTTCAGCGCCACAGCCATTTTCAGATAGCCCTCAATGCAAAGGCTCTACACGCAAATATTGGTGTGAGAGCTAATTCAATCAAGGAAACACTGCATGTTGGTGAAGGGCATATTGAAGAAGGATCAGCCGAGTGGTTCTTGTGGGAGAACAACTCCATTTGGCTCACTAACTTCACACACCATCAGGCTTCCAAGCAGCTCTCAAGGAAACTCAGTTTTCACACTCTATGCTAAGTGCCCTTTGAGTGCCTAGGACTGAAATGAAGTTTGGTGAGCATCCCACACAAACGAATGCTCCACATGCGGGTTCCACATGCCACCAACTCCACATTCTCAGGCAACTTCAGCGCCACAGCCATTTTCAGATAGCCCTCAATGCAAAGGCTCTAGACGCAAATATTGGTGTGAGAGCTAATTCAATCAAGGAAACACTGCATGTTGGTGAAGGGCATATTGAAGAAGGATCAGCCGAGTGGTTCTTGTGGGAGAACAACTCCATTTGGCTCACTAACTTCACACACCATCAGGCTTCCAAGCAGCTCTCAAGGAAACTCAGTTTTCACACTCTATGCTTAGTGCCCTTTGAGTGCATTATCTAGGAATGAACCTGGTAGAGCATCCCACACAAACGAATGCTCCACATGCGGGTTTCACATGCCACCAACTCCACATTCACAGGCAACTTCAGCGCCACAGCCGTTTTCAGATAGCCCTCAATGCAAAGGCTCTAGACGCAAATATTGGTGTGAGAGCTAATTCAATCAAGGAAACACTGCATGTTGGTGAAGGGCATATTGAAGAAGGATCAGCCGAGTGGTTCTTGTGGGAGAACAACTCCATTTGGCTCAGTAACTTCACACCATCAGGCTTCCAAGCAGCTCTCAAGAAAACTCAGTTTTCACACTCTATGCTTAGTGCCCTTTGAGTGCATTATCTAGGAATGAACCTGGTAGAGCATCCCACACAAACGAATGCTCCACATGCGGGTTTCACATGCCACCAACTCCACATTCACAGGCAACTTCAGAGCCACAGCCGCTTTCAGATAGCCCTCAATGCAAGGGCTATAGACGCAAATATTGGTGTGAGAGCTAATTCAATCAAGGAAACAATGCATGTTGGTGAAGGGCATATTGAAGAAGGATCAGCCGAGTGGTTCTTGTGGGAGAACAACTCCATTTGGCTCACTAACTTCACACACCATCAGGCTTCCAAGCAGCTCTCAAGGAAACTCAGTTTTCACACTCTATGCTTAGTGCCCTTTGAGTGCATTATCTAGGAATGAACCTGGTAGAGCATCCCACACAAACGAATGCTCCACATGCGGGTTTCACATGCCACCAACTCCACATTCACAGGCAACTTCAGCGCCACAGCCGTTTTCAGATAGCCCTCAATGCAAAGGCTCTACACGCAAATATTGGTGTGAGAGCTAATTCAATCAAGGAAACACTGCATGTTGGTGAAGGGCATATTGAAGAAGGATCAGCCGAGTGGTTCTTGTGGGAGAACAACTCCATTTGGCTCACTAACTTCACACACCATCAGGCTTCCAAGCAGCTCTCAAGGAAACTCAGTTTTCACACACTATGCTTAGTGCCCTTTGAGTGCATTATCTAGGAATGAACCTGGTAGAGCCTCCCACACAAACGAATGCTCCACATGCGGGTTTCACATGCCACCAACTCCACATTCACAGGCAACTTCAGCGCCACAGCCGTTTTCAGATAGCCCTCAATGCAAAGGCTCTAGACGCAAATATTGGTGTGAGAGCTAATTCAATCAAGGAAACACTGCATGTTGCTGAAGGGCATATTGAAGAAGGATCAGCCGAGTGGTTCTTGTGGGAGAACAACTCCATTTGGCTCAGTAACTTCACACCATCAGGCTTCCAAGCAGCTCTCAAGAAAACTCAGTTTTCACACTCTATGCTTAGTGCCCTTTGAGTGCATTATCGAGGAATGAACCTGGTAGAGCATCCCACACAAACGAATGCTCCACATGCGGGTTTCACATGCCACCAACTCCACATTCACAGGCAACTTCAGCGCCACAGCCGCTTTCAGATAGCCCTCAATGCAAGGGCTCTAGACGCAAATATTGGTGTGAGAGCTAATTCAATCAAGGAAACACTGCATGTTGGTGAAGGGCATATTGAAGAAGGATCAGCCGAGTGGTTCTTGTGGGAGAACAACTCCATTTGGCTCACTAACTTCACACACCATCAGGCTTCCAAGCAGCTCTCAAGGAAAATCAGTTTTCACACTCTATGCTTAGTGCCCTTTGAGTGCATTATCTAGGAATGAACCTGGTAGAGCATCCCACACAAACGAATGCTCCACATGCGGGTTTCACATGCCACCAACTCCACATTCACAGGCAACTTCAGCGCCACAGCCGTTTTCAGATAGCCCTCAATGCAAAGGCTCTAGACGCAAATATTGGTGTGAGAGCTAATTCAATCAAGGAAACACTGCATGTTGGTGAAGGGCATATTGAAGAAGGATCAGCCGAGTGGTTCTTGTGGGAGAACAACTCCATTTGGCTCACTAACTTCACACACCATCAGGCTTCCAAGCAGCTCTCAAGGAAACTCAGTTTTCACACTCTATGCTTAGTGCCCTTTGAGTGCCTAGGACTGAAATGAAGTTTGGTGAGCATCCCACACAAACGAATGCTCCACATGCGGGTTCCACATGCCACCAACTCCACATTCTCAGGCAACTTCAGCGCCACAGCCATTTTCAGATAGCCCTCAATGCAAAGGCTCTAGACGCAAATATTGGTGTGAGAGCTAATTCAATCAAGGAAACACTGCATGTTGCTGAAGGGCATATTGAAGAAGGATCAGCCGAGTGGTTCTTGTGGGAGAACAACTCCATTTGGCTCACTAACTTCACACACCATCAGGCTTCCAAGCAGCTGTCAAGGAAAATCAGTTTTCACACTCTATGCTTAGTGCCCTTTGAGTGCATTATCTAGGAATGAACCTGGTAGAGCATCCCACACAAACGAATGCTCCACATGCGGGTTTCACATGACACCAACTCCACATTCACAGGCAACTTCAGCGCCACAGCCTTTTTCAGATAGCCTTCAATGCAAAGGCTCTAGACGCAAATATTGGTGTGAGAGCTAATTCAATCAAGGAAACACTGCATGTTGGTGAAGGGCATATTGAAGAAGGATCAGCCGAGTGGTTCTTGTGGGAGAACAACTCCATTTGGCTCACTAACTTCACACACCATCAGGCTTCCAAGCTGCTCTCAAGGAAACTCAGTTTTCACACTCTATGCTTAGTGCCCTTTGAGTGCATTATCTAGGAATGAATCTAGTAGAGCATCCCACACAAATGAATGCTCCACATGCGGGTTTCACATGCCACCAACTCCACATTCACAGGCAACTTCAGCGCCACAGTCATTTTCAGATAGCCCTCAATGCAAAGGCTCTAGACGCAAATATTGGTGTGAGAGCTAATTCAATCAAGGAAACACTGCATGTTGGTGAAGGGCATATTGAAGAAGGATCAGCCGAGTGGTTCTTGTGGGAGAACAACTCCATTTGGCTCACTAACTTCACACACCATCAGGCTTCCAAGCAGCTCTCAAGGAAACTCAGTTTTCACACTCTATGATTAGTGCCCTTTGAGTGCCTAGGACTGAAATGAAACTTGGTGAGCATCCCACACAAACGAATGCTCCACATGCGGGTTTCACATGCCACCAACTCCACATTCACAGGCAACTTCAGCGCCACAGCCGTTTTCAGATAGCCCTCAATGCAAAGGCTCTAGACGCAAATATTGGTGTGAGAGCTAATTCAATCAAGGAAACACTGCATGTTGGTGAAGGGCATATTGAAGAAGGATCAGCCGAGTGGTTCTTGTGGGAGAACAACTCCATTTGGCTCACTAACTTCACACACCATCAGGCTTCCAAGCAGCTCTCAAGAAAACTCAGTTTTCACACTCTATGCTTAGTGCCCTTTCACTGCATTATCTAGGAATGAACCTGGAAGAGCATCCCACACAAACGAATGCTCCACATGCGGGTTTCACATGCCACCAACTCCACATTCACAGGCAACTTCAGCGCCACAGCCGCTTTCAGATAGCCCTCAATGCAAGGGCTCTAGACGCAAATATTGGTGTGAGAGCTAATTCAATCAAGGAAACACTGCATGTTGGTGAAGGGCATACTGAAGAAGGATCAGCCGAGTGGTTCTTGTGGGAGAACAACTCCATTTGGCTCACTAACTTCACACACCATCAGGCTTCCAAGCAGCTCTCAAGGAAACTCAGTTTTCACACTCTATGCTTAGTGCCCTATGAGTGCCTAGGACTGAAATGAATCTTGGTGAGCATCCCACACAAACGAATGCTCCACATGCGGGTTTCACATGCCACCAACTCCACATTCACAGGCAACTTCAGCGCCACAGCCGTTTTCAGATAGCCCTCAATGCAAAGGCTCTAGACGCAAATATTGGTGTGAGAGCTAATTCAATCAAGGAAACACTGCATGTTGGTGAAGGGCATATTGAAGAAGGATCAGCCGAGTGGTTCTTGTGGGAGAACAACTCCATTTGGCTCACTAACTTCACACACCATCAGGCTTCCAAGCAGCTCTCAAGGAAACTCAGTTTTCACACTCTATGCTTAGTGCCCTTTGAGTGAATTAGCCAGGAATGTACCTGGTAGAGCATCCCACACAAACGAATGCTCCACATGCGGGTTTCACATGCCACCAACTCCACATTCACAGGCAACTTCAGCGCCACAGCCGTTTTCAGATAGCCCTCAATGCAAAGGCTCTAGACGCAAATATTGGTGTGAGAGCTAATTCAATCAAGGAAACACTGCATGTTGGTGAAGGGCATATTGAAGAAGGATCAGCCGAGTGGTTCTTGTGGGAGAACAACTCCATTTGGCTCAGTAACTTCACACCATCAGGCTTCCAAGCAGCTCTCAAGGAAACTCAGTTTTCACACTCTATGCTTAGTGCCCTTTCACTGCATTATCGAGGAATGAACCTGGTAGAGCATCCCACACAAACGAATGCTCCACATGCGGGTTTCACATGCCACCAACTCCACATTCACAGGCAACTTCAGCGCCACAGCCGCTTTCAGATAGCCCTCAATGCAAGGGCTCTAGACGCAAATATTGGTGTGAGAGCTAATTCAATCAAGGAAACACTGCATGTTGGTGAAGGGCATATTGAAGAAGGATCAGCCGAGTGGTTCTTGTGGGAGAACAACTCCATTTGGCTCACTAACTTCACACACCATCAGGCTTCCAAGCAGCTCTCAAGGAAACTCAGTTTTCACACTCTATGCTTAGTGCCCTTTCACTGCATTATCTAGGAATGAACCTGGTAGAGCATCCCACACAAACGAATGCTCCACATGCGGGTTTCACATGCCACCAACTCCACATTCACAGGCAACTTCAGCGCCACAGCCATTTTCAGATAGCCCTCAATGCAAAGGCTCTAGACGCAAATATTGGTGTGAGAGCTAATTCAATCAAGGAAACACTGCATGTTGGTGAAGGGCATATTGAAGAAGGATCAGCCGAGTGGTTCTTGTGGGAGAACAACTCCATTTGGCTCACTAACTTCACACACCATCAGGCTTCCAAGCAGCTCTCAAGGAAACTCAGTTTTCACACTCTATGCTTAGTGCCCTTTGAGTGCATTATCTAGGAATGAACCTGGTAGAGCATCCCACACAAACGAATGCTCCACATGCGGGTTTCACATGCCACCAACTCCACATTCACAGGCAACTTCAGCGCCACAGCCGTTTTCAGATAGCCTTCAATGCAAAGGCTCTAGACGCAAATATTGGTGTGAGAGCTAATTCAATCAAGGAAACACTGCATGTTGGTGAAGGGCATATTGAAGAAGGATCAGCCGAGTGGTTCTTGTGGGAGAACAACTCCATTTGGCTCACTAACTTCACACACCATCAGGCTTCCAAGCTGCTCTCAAGGAAACTCAGTTTTCACACTCTATGCTTAGTGCCCTTTGAGTGCATTATCTAGGAATGAATCTAGTAGAGCATCCCACACAAATGAATGCTCCACATGCGGGTTTCACATGCCACCAACTCCACATTCACAGGCAACTTCAGCGCCACAGTCATTTTCAGATAGCCCTCAATGCAAAGGCTCTAGACGCAAATATTGGTGTGAGAGCTAATTCAATCAAGGAAACACTGCATGTTGGTGAAGGGCATATTGAAGAAGGATCAGCCGAGTGGTTCTTGTGGGAGAACAACTCCATTTGGCTCACTAACTTCACACACCATCAGGCTTCCAAGCAGCTCTCAAGGAAACTCAGTTTTCACACTCTATGATTAGTGCCCTTTGAGTGCCTAGGACTGAAATGAAACTTGGTGAGCATCCCACACAAACGAATGCTCCACATGCGGGTTTCACATGCCACCAACTCCACATTCACAGGCAACTTCAGCGCCACAGCCGTTTTCAGATAGCCCTCAATGCAAAGGCTCTAGACGCAAATATTGGTGTGAGAGCTAATTCAATCAAGGAAACACTGCATGTTGGTGAAGGGCATATTGAAGAAGGATCAGCCGAGTGGTTCTTGTGGGAGAACAACTCCATTTGGCTCACTAACTTCACACACCATCAGGCTTCCAAGCAGCTCTCAAGGAAACTCAGTTTTCACACTCTATGCTTAGTGCCCTTTGAGTGAATTAGCCAGGAATGTACCTGGTAGAGCATCCCACACAAACGAATGCTCCACATGCGGGTTTCACATGCCACCAACTCCACATTCACAGGCAACTTCAGCGCCACAGCCGTTTTCAGATAGCCCTCAATGCAAAGGCTCTAGACGCAAATATTGGTGTGAGAGCTAATTCAATCAAGGAAACACTGCATGTTGGTGAAGGGCATATTGAAGAAGGATCAGCCGAGTGGTTCTTGTGGGAGAACAACTCCATTTGGCTCAGTAACTTCACACCATCAGGCTTCCAAGCAGCTCTCAAGGAAACTCAGTTTTCACACTCTATGCTTAGTGCCCTTTCACTGCATTATCGAGGAATGAACCTGGTAGAGCATCCCACACAAACGAATGCTCCACATGCGGGTTTCACATGCCACCAACTCCACATTCACAGGCAACTTCAGCGCCACAGCCGCTTTCAGATAGCCCTCAATGCAAGGGCTCTAGACGCAAATATTGGTGTGAGAGCTAATTCAATCAAGGAAACACTGCATGTTGGTGAAGGGCATATTGAAGAAGGATCAGCCGAGTGGTTCTTGTGGGAGAACAACTCCATTTGGCTCACTAACTTCACACACCATCAGGCTTCCAAGCAGCTCTCAAGGAAACTCAGTTTTCACACTCTATGCTTAGTGCCCTTTCACTGCATTATCTAGGAATGAACCTGGTAGAGCATCCCACACAAACGAATGCTCCACATGCGGGTTTCACATGCCACCAACTCCACATTCACAGGCAACTTCAGCGCCACAGCCATTTTCAGATAGCCCTCAATGCAAAGGCTCTAGACGCAAATATTGGTGTGAGAGCTAATTCAATCAAGGAAACACTGCATGTTGGTGAAGGGCATATTGAAGAAGGATCAGCCGAGTGGTTCTTGTGGGAGAACAACTCCATTTGGCTCACTAACTTCACACACCATCAGGCTTCCAAGCAGCTCTCAAGGAAACTCAGTTTTCACACTCTATGCTTAGTGCCCTTTGAGTGCATTATCTAGGAATGAACCTGGTAGAGCATCCCACACAAACGAATGCTCCACATGCGGGTTTCACATGCCACCAACTCCACATTCACAGGCAACTTCAGCGCCACAGCCGTTTTCAGATAGCCCTCAATGCAAAGGCTCTAGACGCAAATATTGGTGTGAGAGCTAATTCAATCAAGGAAACACTGCATGTTGGTGAAGGGCATATTGAAGAAGGATCAGCCGAGTGGTTCTTGTGGGAGAACAACTCCATTTGGCTCACTAACTTCACACACCATCAGGCTTCCAAGCAGCTCTCAAGGAAACTCAGTTTTCACACTCTATGCTTAGTGCCCTTTGAGTGCCTAGGACTGAAATGAAGTTTGGTGAGCATCCCACACAAACGAATGCTCCACATGCGGGTTCCACATGCCACCAACTCCACATTCTCAGGCAACTTCAGCGCCACAGCCATTTTCAGATAGCCCTCAATGCAAAGGCTCTAGACGCAAATATTGGTGTGAGAGCTAATTCAATCAAGGAAACACTGCATGTTGCTGAAGGGCATATTGAAGAAGGATCAGCCGAGTGGTTCTTGTGGGAGAACAACTCCATTTGGCTCACTAACTTCACACACCATCAGGCTTCCAAGCAGCTCTCAAGGAAAATCAGTTTTCACACTCTATGCTTAGTGCCCTTTGAGTGCATTATCTAGGAATGAACCTGGTAGAGCATCCCACACAAACGAATGCTCCACATGCGGGTTTCACATGCCACCAACTCCACATTCACAGGCAACTTCAGCGCCACAGCCGCTTTCAGATAGCCCTCAATGCAAGGGCTCTAGACGCAAATATTGGTGTGAGAGCTAATTCAATCAAGGAAACACTGCATGTTGGTGAAGGGCATATTGAAGAAGGATCAGCCGAGTGGTTCTTGTGGGAGAACAACTCCATTTGGCTCACTAACTTCACACACCATCAGGCTTCCAAGCAGCTCTCAAGGAAACTCAGTTTTCACACTCTATGCTTAGTGCCCTTTGAGTGCATTATCTAGGAATGAACCTGGTAGAGCATCCCACACAAACGAATGCTCCACATGCGGGTTTCACATGCCACCAACTCCACATTCACAGGCAACTTCAGCGCCACAGCCGTTTTCAGATAGCCCTCAATGCAAAGGCTCTAGACGCAAATATTGGTGTGAGAGCTAATTCAATCAAGGAAACACTGCATGTTGGTGAAGGGCATATTGAAGAAGGATCAGCCGAGTGGTTCTTGTGGGAAAACAACTCCATTTGGCTCACTAACTTCACACACCATCAGGCTTCCAAGCAGCTCTCAAGGAAAATCAGTTTTCACACTCTATGCTTAGTGCCCTTTGAGTGAATTAGCCAGGAATGTACCTGGTAGAGCATCCCACACAAACGAATGCTCCACATGCGGGTTTCACATGCCACCAACTCCACATTCACAGGCAACTTCAGCGCCACAGCCGTTTTCAGATAGCCCTCAATGCAAAGGCTCTAGACGCAAATATTGGTGTGAGAGCTAATTCAATCAAGGAAACACTGCATGTTGGTGAAGGGCATATTGAAGAAGGATCAGCCGAGTGGTTCTTGTGGGAGAACAACTCCATTTGGCTCAGTAACTTCACACCATCAGGCTTCCAAGCAGCTCTCAAGAAAACTCAGTTTTCACACTCTATGCTTAGTGCCCTTTGAGTGCATTATCGAGGAATGAACCTGGTAGAGCATCCCACACAAACGAATGCTCCACATGCGGGTTTCACATGCCACCAACTCCACATTCACAGGCAACTTCAGCGCCACAGCCGCTTTCAGATAGCCCTCAATGCAAGGGCTCTAGACGCAAATATTGGTGTGAGAGCTAATTCAATCAAGGAAACACTGCATGTTGGTGAAGGGCATATTGAAGAAGGATCAGCCGAGTGGTTCTTGTGGGAGAACAACTCCATTTGGCTCACTAACTTCACACACCATCAGGCTTCCAAGCAGCTCTCAAGGAAACTCAGTTTTCACACTCTATGCTTAGTGCCCTTTGAGTGCATTATCTAGGAATGAACCTGGTAGAGCATCCCACACAAACGAATGCTCCACATGCGGGTTTCACATGCCACCAACTCCACATTCACAGGCAACTTCAGCGCCACAGCCGTTTTCAGATAGCCCTCAATGCAAAGGCTCTAGACGCAAATATTGGTGTGAGAGCTAATTCAATCAAGGAAACACTGCATGTTGGTGAAGGGCATATTGAAGAAGGATCAGCCGAGTGGTTCTTGTGGGAGAACAACTCCATTTGGCTCACTAACTTCACACACCATCAGGCTTCCAAGCAGCTCTCAAGGAAACTCAGTTTTCACACTCTATGATTAGTGCCCTTTGAGTGCCTAGTACTGAAATGAAGTTTGGTGAGCATCCCACACAAACGAATGCTCCACATGCGGGTTTCACATGCCACCAACTCCACATTCTCAGGCAACTTCAGCGCCACAGCCATTTTCAGATAGCCCTCAATGCAAAGGCTCTAGACGCAAATATTTGTGTGAGAGCTAATTCAATCAAGGAAACACTGCATGTTGGTGAAGGGCATATTGAAGAAGGATCAGCCGAGTGGTTCTTGTGGGAGAACAACTCCATTTGGCTCACTAACTTCACACACCATCAGGCTTCCAAGCAGCTGTCAAGGAAAATCAGTTTTCACACTCTATGCTTAGTGCCCTTTGAGTGCATTATCTAGGAATGAACCTGGTAGAGCATCCCACACAAACGAATGCTCCACATGCGGGTTTCACATGACACCAACTCCACATTCACAGGCAACTTCAGCGCCACAGCCTTTTTCAGATAGCCTTCAATGCAAAGGCTCTAGACGCAAATATTGGTGTGAGAGCTAATTCAATCAAGGAAACACTGCATGTTGGTGAAGGGCATATTGAAGAAGGATCAGCCGAGTGGTTCTTGTGGGAGAACAACTCCATTTGGCTCACTAACTTCACACACCATCAGGCTTCCAAGCTGCTCTCAAGGAAACTCAGTTTTCACACTCTATGCTTAGTGCCCTTTGAGTGCATTATCTAGGAATGAATCTAGTAGAGCATCCCACACAAACGAATGCTCCACATGCGGGTTTCACATGCCACCAACTCCACATTCACAGGCAACATCAGCGCCACAGCCGCTTTCAGATAGCCCTCAATGCAAGGGCTCTAGACGCAAATATTGGTGTGAGAGCTAATTCAATCAAGGAAACACTGCATGTTGGTGAAGGGCATATTGAAGAAGGATCAGCCGAGTGGTTCTTGTGGGAGAACAACTCCATTTGGCTCACTAACTTCACACACCATCAGGCTTCCAAGCAGCTCTCAAGGAAACTCAGTTTTCACACTCTATGCTTAGTGCCCTTTCACTGCATTATCTAGGAATGAACCTGGTAGAGCATCCCACACAAACGAATGCTCCACATGCGGGTTTCACATGCCTCCAACTCCACATTCACAGGCAACTTCAGCGCCACAGCCGTTTTCAGATAGCCCTCAATGCAAAGGCTCTAGACGCAAATATTGGTGTGAGAGCTAATTCAATCAAGGAAACACTGCATGTTGCTGAAGGGCATATTGAAGAAGGATCAGCCGAGTGGTTCTTGTGGGAGAACAACTCCATTTGGCTCACTAACTTCACACACCATCAGGCTTCCAAGCAGCTCTCAAGGAAACTCAGTTTTCACACTCTATGCTTAGTGCCCTTTGAGTGCATTATCTAGGAATGAATCTAGTAGAGCATCCCACACAAATGAATGCTCCACATGCGGGTTTCACATGCCACCAACTCCACATTCACAGGCAACTTCAGCGCCACAGCCATTTTCAGATAGCCCTCAATGCAAAGGCTCTAGACGAAAATATTGGTGTGAGAGCTAATTCAATCAAGGAAACACTGCATGTTGGTGAAGGGCATATTGAAGAAGGATCAGCCGAGTGGTTCTTGTGGGAGAACAACTCCATTTGGCTCACTAACTTCACACACCATCAGGCTTCCAGGCAGCTCTCAAGGAAACTCAGTTTTCACACTCTATGATTAGTGCCCTTTGAGTGCCTAGGACTGAAATGAAACTTGGTGAGCATCCCACACAAACGAATGCTCCACATGCGGGTTTCACATGCCACCAACTCCACATTCACAGGCAACTTCAGCGCCACAGCCGCTTTCAGATAGCCCTCAATGCAAGGGCTCTAGACGCAAATATTGGTGTGAGAGCTAATTCAATCAAGGAAACACTGCATGTTGGTGAAGGGCATACTGAAGAAGGATCAGCCGAGTGGTTCTTGTGGGAGAACAACTCCATTTGGCTCACTAACTTCACACACCATCAGGCTTCCAAGCAGCTCTCAAGGAAACTCAGTTTTCACACTCTATGCTTAGTGCCCTTTCACTGCATTATCTAGGAATGAACCTGGTAGAGCATCCCACACAAACGAATGCTCCACATGCGGGTTTTACATGCCACCAACTCCACATTCACAGGCAACTTCAGCGCCACAGCCGTTTTCAGATAGCCCTCAATGCAAAGGCTCTAGACGCAAATATTGGTGTGAGAGCTAATTCAATCAAGGAAACACTGCATGTTGGTGAAGGGCATATTGAAGAAGGATCAGCCGAGTGGTTCTTGTGGGAGAACAACTCCATTTGGCTCACTAACTTCACACACCATCAGGCTTCCAAGCAGCTCTCAAGGAAACTCAGTTTTCACACTCTATGCTTAGTGCCCTTTGAGTGCCTCGGACTGAAATGAAGTTTGGTGAGCATCCCACACAAACGAATGCTCCACATGCGGGTTCCACATGACACCAACTCCACATTCTCAGGCAACTTCAGCGCCACAGCCGTTTTCAGATAGCCCTCAATGCAAAGGCTCTAGACGCAAATATTGGTGTGAGAGCTAATTCAATCAAGGAAACACTGCATGTTGGTGAAGGGCATATTGAAGAAGGATCAGCCGAGTGGTTCTTGTGGGAGAACAACTCCATTTGGCTCACTAACTTCACACACCATCAGGCTTCCAAGCAGCTCTCAAGGAAAATCAGTTTTCACACTCTATGCTTAGTGCCCTTTGAGTGCATTATCTAGGAATGAACCTGGTAGAGCATCCCACACAAACGAATGCTCCACATGCGGGTTTCACATGCCACCAACTCCACATTCACAGGCAACTTCAGCGCCACAGCCGTTTTCAGATAGCCCTCAATGCAAAGGCTCTAGACGCAAATATTGGTGTGAGAGCTAATTCAATCAAGGAAACACTGCATGTTGCTGAAGGGCATATTGAAGAAGGATCAGCCGAGTGGTTCTTGTGGGAGAACAACTCCATTTGGCTCACTAACTTCACACACCATCAGGCTTCCAAGCAGCTCTCAAGGAAACTCAGTTTTCACACTCTATGCTTAGTGCCCTTTGAGTGCATTATCTAGGAATGAACCTGGTAGAGCATCCCACACAAACGAATGCTCCACATGCGGGTTTCACATGCCACCAACTCCACATTCACAGGCAACTTCAGCGCCACAGCCGTTTTCAGATAGCCCTCAATGCAAAGGCTCTAGACGCAAATATTGGTGTGAGAGCTAATTCAATCAAGGAAACACTGCATGTTGCTGAAGGGCATATTGAAGAAGGATCAGCCGAGTGGTTCTTGTGGGAGAACAACTCCATTTGGCTCACTAACTTCACACACCATCAGGCTTCCAAGCAGCTCTCAAGGAAAATCAGTTTTCACACTCTATGCTTAGTGCCCTTTGAGTGCATTATCTAGGAATGAACCTGGTAGAGCATCCCACACAAACGAATGCTCCACATGCGGGTTTCACATGACACCAACTCCACATTCACAGGCAACTTCAGCGCCACAGCCGTTTTCAGATAGCCCTCAATGCAAAGGCTCTAGACGCAAATATTGGTGTGAGAGCTAATTCAATCAAGGAAACACTGAATGTTGGTGAAGGGCATATTGAAGAAGGATCAGCCGAGTGGTTCTTGTGGGAGAACAACTCCATTTGGCTCACTAACTTCACACACCATCAGGCTTCCAAGCAGCTCTCAAGGAAACTCAGTTTTCACACTCTATGCTTAGTGCCCTTTGAGTGCATTATCTAGGAATGAATCTAGTAGAGCATCCCACACAAATGAATGCTCCACATGCGGGTTTCACATGCCACCAACTCCACATTCACAGGCAACTTCAGCGCCACAGCCATTTTCAGATAGCCCTCAATGCAAAGGCTCTAGACGCAAATATTGGTGTGAGAGCTAATTCAATCAAGGAAACACTGCATGTTGGTGAAGGGCATATTGAAGAAGGATCAGCCGAGTGGTTCTTGTGGGAGAACAACTCCATTTGGCTCACTAACTTCACACACCATCAGGCTTCCAGGCAGCTCTCAAGGAAACTCAGTTTTCACACTCTATGATTAGTGCCCTTTGAGTGCCTAGGACTGAAATGAAACTTGGTGAGCATCCCACACAAACGAATGCTCCACATGCGGGTTTCACATGCCACCAACTCCACATTCACAGGCAACTTCAGCGCCACAGCCGCTTTCAGATAGCCCTCAATGCAAGGGCTCTAGACGCAAATATTGGTGTGAGAGCTAATTCAATCAAGGAAACACTGCATGTTGGTGAAGGGCATACTGAAGAAGGATCAGCCGAGTGGTTCTTGTGGGAGAACAACTCCATTTGGCTCACTAACTTCACACACCATCAGGCTTCCAAGCAGCTCTCAAGGAAACTCAGTTTTCACACTCTATGCTTAGTGCCCTTTCACTGCATTATCTAGGAATGAACCTGGTAGAGCATCCCACACAAACGAATGCTCCACATGCGGGTTTTACATGCCACCAACTCCACATTCACAGGCAACTTCAGCGCCACAGCCGTTTTCAGATAGCCCTCAATGCAAAGGCTCTAGACGCAAATATTGGTGTGAGAGCTAATTCAATCAAGGAAACACTGCATGTTGGTGAAGGGCATATTGAAGAAGGATCAGCCGAGTGGTTCTTGTGGGAGAACAACTCCATTTGGCTCACTAACTTCACACACCATCAGGCTTCCAAGCAGCTCTCAAGGAAACTCAGTTTTCACACTCTATGCTTAGTGCCCTTTGAGTGCCTCGGACTGAAATGAAGTTTGGTGAGCATCCCACACAAACGAATGCTCCACATGCGGGTTCCACATGCCACCAACTCCACATTCTCAGGCAACTTCAGCGCCACAGCCATTTTCAGATAGCCCTCAATGCAAAGGCTCTAGACGCAAATATTGGTGTGAGAGCTAATTCAATCAAGGAAACACTGCATGTTGCTGAAGGGCATATTGAAGAAGGATCAGCCGAGTGGTTCTTGTGGGAGAACAACTCCATTTGGCTCACTAACTTCACACACCATCAGGCTTCCAAGCAGCTCTCAAGGAAACTCAGTTTTCACACTCTATGCTTAGTGCCCTTTGAGTGCATTATCTAGGAATGAACCTGGTAGAGCATCCCACACAAACGAATGCTCCACATGCGGGTTTCACATGACACCAACTCCACATTCACAGGCAACTTCAGCGCCACAGCCGTTTTCAGATAGCCCTCAATGCAAAGGCTCTAGACGCAAATATTGGTGTGAGAGCTAATTCAATCAAGGAAACACTGCATGTTGGTGAAGGGCATATTGAAGAAGGATCAGCCGAGTGGTTCTTGTGGGAGAACAACTCCATTTGGCTCACTAACTTCACACACCATCAGGCTTCCAAGCAGCTCTCAAGGAAACTCAGTTTTCACACTCTATGCTTAGTGCCCTTTGAGTGCATTATCTAGGAATGAACCTGGTAGAGCATCCCACACAAATGAATGCTCCACATGCGGGTTTCACATGCCACCAACTCCACATTCACAGGCAACTTCAGCGCCACAGTCATTTTCAGATAGCCCTCAATGCAAAGGCTCTAGACGCAAATATTGGTGTGAGAGCTAATTCAATCAAGGAAACACTGCATGTTGGTGAAGGGCATATTGAAGAAGGATCAGCCGAGTGGTTCTTGTGGGAGAACAACTCCATTTGGCTCACTAACTTCACACACCATCAGGCTTCCAAGCAGCTCTCAAGGAAACTCAGTTTTCACACTCTATGATTAGTGCCCTTTGAGTGCCTAGGACTGAAATGAAACTTGGTGAACATCCCACACAAACGAATGCTCCACATGCGGGTTTCACATGCCACCAACTCCACATTCACAGGCAACTTCAGCGCCACAGCCGTTTTCAGATAGCCCTCAATGCAAAGGCTCTAGACGCAAATATTGGTGTGAGAGCTAATTCAATCAAGGAAACACTGCATGTTGGTGAAGGGCATATTGAAGAAGGATCAGCCGAGTGGTTCTTGTGGGAGAACAACTCCATTTGGCTCACTAACTTCACACCATCAGGCTTCCAAGCTGCTCTCAAGGAAACTCAGTTTTCACACTCTATGCTTAGTGCCCTTTCACTGCATTATCGAGGAATGAACCTGGTAGAGCATCCCACACAAACGAATGCTCCACATGCGGGTTTCACATGCCACCAACTCCACATTCACAGGCAACTTCAGCGCCACAGCCGCTTTCAGATAGCCCTCAATGCAAGGGCTCTAGACGCAAATATTGGTGTGAGAGCTAATTCAATCAAGGAAACACTGCATGTTGGTGAAGGGCATACTGAAGAAGGATCAGCCGAGTGGTTCTTGTGGGAGAACAACTCCATTTGGCTCACTAACTTCACACACCATCAGGCTTCCAAGCAGCTCTCAAGGAAACTCAGTTTTCACACTCTATGCTTAGTGCCCTTTCACTGCATTATCTAGGAATGAACCTGGTAGAGCATCCCACACAAACGAATGCTCCACATGCGGGTTTCACATGCCACCAACTCCACATTCTCTGGCAACTTCAGTGCCACAGCCATTTTCAGATAGCCCTCAATGCAAAGCCTCTAGATGTAAATATTGGTGTGAGAGCTAATTCAATCAAGGAAACACTGCATATTGGTGAAGGACATATTGAAGAAGAATCAGCCGAGTGGTCCTTGTGGGAGAACAACTCCATTTGGCTCACTAACTTCACACACCATCAGGCTTCCAAGCAGCTCTCAAGGAAACTCAGTTTTCACACTCTATGCTTAGTGCCCTTTGAGTGCATTATCTAGGAATGAACCTGGTAGAGCATCCCACACAAACGAATGCTCCACATGCGGGTTTTACATGCCACCAACTCCACATTCACAGGCAACTTCAGCGCCACAGCCGTTTTCAGATAGCCCTCAATGCAAAGGCTCTAGACGCAAATATTGGTGTGAGAGCTAATTCAATCAAGGAAACACTGCATGTTGGTGAAGGGCATATTGAAGAAGGATCAGCCGAGTGGTTCTTGTGGGAGAACAACTCCATTTGGCTCACTAACTTCACACACCATCAGGCTTCCAAGCAGCTCTCAAGGAAACTCAGTTTTCACACTCTATGCTTAGTGCCCTTTGAGTGCCTCGGACTGAAATGAAGTTTGGTGAGCATCCCACACAAACGAATGCTCCACATGCGGGTTCCACATGACACCAACTCCACATTCTCAGGCAACTTCAGCGCCACAGCCATTTTCAGATAGCCCTCAATGCAAAGGCTCTAGACGCAAATATTGGTGTGAGAGCTAATTCAATCAAGGAAACACTGCATGTTGCTGAAGGGCATATTGAAGAAGGATCAGCCGAGTGGTTCTTGTGGGAGAACAACTCCATTTGGCTCACTAACTTCACACACCATCAGGCTTCCAAGCAGCTCTCAAGGAAAATCAGTTTTCACACTCTATGCTTAGTGCCCTTTGAGTGCATTATCTAGGAATGAACCTGGTAGAGCATCCCACACAAACGAATGCTCCACATGCGGGTTTCACATGACACCAACTCCACATTCACAGGCAACTTCAGCGCCACAGCCGTTTTCAGATAGCCCTCAATGCAAAGGCTCTAGACGCAAATATTGGTGTGAGAGCTAATTCAATCAAGGAAACACTGCATGTTGGTGAAGGGCATATTGAAGAAGGATCAGCCGAGTGGTTCTTGTGGGAGAACAACTCCATTTGGCTCACTAACTTCACACACCATCAGGCTTCCAAGCAGCTCTCAAGGAAACTCAGTTTTCACACTCTATGCTTAGTGCGCTTTGAGTGCATTATCTAGGAATGAATCTAGTAGAGCATCCCACACAAATGAATGCTCCACATGCGGGTTTCACATGCCACCAACTCCACATTCACAGGCAACTTCAGCGCCACAGTCATTTTCAGATAGCCCTCAATGCAAAGGCTCTAGACGAAAATATTGGTGTGAGAGCTAATTCAATCAAGGAAACACTGCATGTTGGTGAAGGGCATATTGAAGAAGGATCAGCCGAGTGGTTCTTGTGGGAGAACAACTCCATTTGGCTCACTAACTTCACACACCATAAGGCTTCCAAGCAGCTCTCAAGGAAACTCAGTTTTCACACTCTATGATTAGTGCCCTTTGAGTGCCTAGTACTGAAATGAAACTTGGTGAACATCCCACACAAACGAATGCGCCACATGCGGGTTTCACATGCCACCAACTCCACATTCACAGGCAACTTCAGCGCCACAGCCGTTTTCAGATAGCCCTCAATGCAAAGGCTCTAGACGCAAATATTGGTGTGAGAGCTAATTCAATCAAGGAAACACTGCATGTTGGTGAAGGGCATATTGAAGAAGGATCAGCCGAGTGGTTCTTGTGGGAGAACAACTCCATTTGGCTCACTAACTTCACACACCATCAGGCTTCCAAGCAGCTCTCAAGGAAACTCAGTTTTCACACTCTATGATTAGTGCCCTTTGAGTGCCTAGGACTGAAATGAAACTTGGTGAACATCCCACACAAACGAATGCTCCACATGCGGGTTTCACATGCCACCAACTCCACATTCACAGGCAACTTCAGCGCCACAGCCGTTTTCAGATAGCCCTCAATGCAAAGGCTCTAGACGCAAATATTGGTGTGAGAGCTAATTCAATCAAGGAAACACTGCATGTTGGTGAAGGGCATATTGAAGAAGGATCAGCCGAGTGGTTCTTGTGGGAGAACAACTCCATTTGGCTCACTAACTTCACACACCATCAGGCTTCCAAGCAGCTCTCAAGGAAACTCAGTTTTCACACTCTATGCTTAGTGCCCTTTGAGTGCCTCGGACTGAAATGAAGTTTGGTGAGCATCCCACACAAACGAATGCTCCACATGCGGGTTCCACATGACACCAACTCCACATTCTCAGGCAACTTCAGCGCCACAGCCGTTTTCAGATAGCCCTCAATGCAAAGGCTCTAGACGCAAATATTGGTGTGAGAGCTAATTCAATCAAGGAAACACTGCATGTTGGTGAAGGGCATATTGAAGAAGGATCAGCCGAGTGGTTCTTGTGGGAGAACAACTCCATTTGGCTCACTAACTTCACACACCATCAGGCTTCCAAGCAGCTCTCAAGGAAAATCAGTTTTCACACTCTATGCTTAGTGCCCTTTGAGTGCATTATCTAGGAATGAACCTGGTAGAGCATCCCACACAAACGAATGCTCCACATGCGGGTTTCACATGCCACCAACTCCACATTCACAGGCAACTTCAGCGCCACAGCCGTTTTCAGATAGCCCTCAATGCAAAGGCTCTACACGCAAATATTGGTGTGAGAGCTAATTCAATCAAGGAAACACTGCATGTTGCTGAAGGGCATATTGAAGAAGGATCAGCCGAGTGGTTCTTGTGGGAGAACAACTCCATTTGGCTCACTAACTTCACACACCATCAGGCTTCCAAGCAGCTCTCAAGGAAACTCAGTTTTCACACTCTATGCTTAGTGCCCTTTGAGTGCATTATCTAGGAATGAACCTGGTAGAGCATCCCACACAAACGAATGCTCCACATGCGGGTTTCACATGCCACCAACTCCACATTCACAGGCAACTTCAGCGCCACAGCCGTTTTCAGATAGCCCTCAATGCAAAGGCTCTAGACGCAAATATTGGTGTGAGAGCTAATTCAATCAAGGAAACACTGCATGTTGCTGAAGGGCATATTGAAGAAGGATCAGCCGAGTGGTTCTTGTGGGAGAACAACTCCATTTGGCTCACTAACTTCACACACCATCAGGCTTCCAAGCAGCTCTCAAGGAAAATCAGTTTTCACACTCTATGCTTAGTGCCCTTTGAGTGCATTATCTAGGAATGAACCTGGTAGAGCATCCCACACAAACGAATGCTCCACATGCGGGTTTCACATGACACCAACTCCACATTCACAGGCAACTTCAGCGCCACAGCCGTTTTCAGATAGCCCTCAATGCAAAGGCTCTAGACGCAAATATTGGTGTGAGAGCTAATTCAATCAAGGAAACACTGAATGTTGGTGAAGGGCATATTGAAGAAGGATCAGCCGAGTGGTTCTTGTGGGAGAACAACTCCATTTGGCTCACTAACTTCACACACCATCAGGCTTCCAAGCAGCTCTCAAGGAAACTCAGTTTTCACACTCTATCCTTAGTGCCCTTTGAGTGCATTATCTAGGAATGAATCTAGTAGAGCATCCCACACAAACGAATGCTCCACATGCGGGTTTCACATGCCACCAACTCCACATTCACAGGCAACTTCAGCGCCACAGCCATTTTCAGATAGCCCTCAATGCAAAGGCTCTAGACGAAAATATTGGTGTGAGAGCTAATTCAATCAAGGAAACACTGCATGTTGGTGAAGGGCATATTGAAGAAGGATCAGCCGAGTGGTTCTTGTGGGAGAACAACTCCATTTGGCTCACTAACTTCACACACCATCAGGCTTCCAGGCAGCTCTCAAGGAAACTCAGTTTTCACACTCTATGATTAGTGCCCTTTGAGTGCCTAGGACTGAAATGAAACTTGGTGAGCATCCCACACAAACGAATGCTCCACATGCGGGTTTCACATGCCACCAACTCCACATTCACAGGCAACTTCAGCGCCACAGCCGCTTTCAGATAGCCCTCAATGCAAGGGCTCTAGACGCAAATATTGGTGTGAGAGCTAATTCAATCAAGGAAACACTGCATGTTGGTGAAGGGCATACTGAAGAAGGATCAGCCGAGTGGTTCTTGTGGGAGAACAACTCCATTTGGCTCACTAACTTCACACACCATCAGGCTTCCAAGCAGCTCTCAAGGAAACTCAGTTTTCACACTCTATGCTTAGTGCCCTTTCACTGCATTATCTAGGAATGAACCTGGTAGAGCATCCCACACAAACGAATGCTCCACATGCGGGTTTTACATGCCACCAACTCCACATTCACAGGCAACTTCAGCGCCACAGCCGTTTTCAGATAGCCCTCAATGCAAAGGCTCTAGACGCAAATATTGGTGTGAGAGCTAATTCAATCAAGGAAACACTGCATGTTGGTGAAGGGCATATTGAAGAAGGATCAGCCGAGTGGTTCTTGTGGGAGAACAACTCCATTTGGCTCACTAACTTCACACACCATCAGGCTTCCAAGCAGCTCTCAAGGAAACTCAGTTTTCACACTCTATGCTTAGTGCCCTTTGAGTGCCTCGGACTGAAATGAAGTTTGGTGAGCATCCCACACAAACGAATGCTCCACATGCGGGTTCCACATGCCACCAACTCCACATTCTCAGGCAACTTCAGCGCCACAGCCATTTTCAGATAGCCCTCAATGCAAAGGCTCTAGACGCAAATATTGGTGTGAGAGCTAATTCAATCAAGGAAACACTGCATGTTGCTGAAGGGCATATTGAAGAAGGATCAGCCGAGTGGTTCTTGTGGGAGAACAACTCCATTTGGCTCACTAACTTCACACACCATCAGGCTTCCAAGCAGCTCTCAAGGAAACTCAGTTTTCACACTCTATGCTTAGTGCCCTTTGAGTGCATTATCTAGGAATGAACCTGGTAGAGCATCCCACACAAACGAATGCTCCACATGCGGGTTTCACATGACACCAACTCCACATTCACAGGCAACTTCAGCGCCACAGCCGTTTTCAGATAGCCCTCAATGCAAAGGCTCTAGACGCAAATATTGGTGTGAGAGCTAATTCAATCAAGGAAACACTGCATGTTGGTGAAGGGCATATTGAAGAAGGATCAGCCGAGTGGTTCTTGTGGGAGAACAACTCCATTTGGCTCACTAACTTCACACACCATCAGGCTTCCAAGCAGCTCTCAAGGAAACTCAGTTTTCACACTCTATGCTTAGTGCCCTTTGAGTGCATTATCTAGGAATGAACCTGGTAGAGCATCCCACACAAATGAATGCTCCACATGCGGGTTTCACATGCCACCAACTCCACATTCACAGGCAACTTCAGCGCCACAGTCATTTTCAGATAGCCCTCAATGCAAAGGCTCTAGACGAAAATATTGGTGTGAGAGCTAATTCAATCAAGGAAACACTGCATGTTGGTGAAGGGCATATTGAAGAAGGATCAGCCGAGTGGTTCTTGTGGGAGAACAACTCCATTTGGCTCACTAACTTCACACACCATCAGGCTTCCAAGCAGCTCTCAAGGAAACTCAGTTTTCACACTCTATGATTAGTGCCCTTTGAGTGCCTAGGACTGAAATGAAACTTGGTGAACATCCCACACAAACGAATGCTCCACATGCGGGTTTCACATGCCACCAACTCCACATTCACAGGCAACTTCAGCGCCACAGCCGTTTTCAGATAGCCCTCAATGCAAAGGCTCTAGACGCAAATATTGGTGTGAGAGCTAATTCAATCAAGGAAACACTGCATGTTGGTGAAGGGCATATTGAAGAAGGATCAGCCGAGTGGTTCTTGTGGGAGAACAACTCCATTTGGCTCACTAACTTCACACCATCAGGCTTCCAAGCTGCTCTCAAGGAAACTCAGTTTTCACACTCTATGCTTAGTGCCCTTTCACTGCATTATCGAGGAATGGACCTGGTAGAGCATCCCACACAAACGAATGCTCCACATGCGGGTTTCACATGCCACCAACTCCACATTCACAGGCAACTTCAGCGCCACAGCCGCTTTCAGATAGCCCTCAATGCAAGGGCTCTAGACGCAAATATTGGTGTGAGAGCTAATTCAATCAAGGAAACACTGCATGTTGGTGAAGGGCATACTGAAGAAGGATCAGCCGAGTGGTTCTTGTGGGAGAACAACTCCATTTGGCTCACTAACTTCACACACCATCAGGCTTCCAAGCAGCTCTCAAGGAAACTCAGTTTTCACACTCTATGCTTAGTGCCCTTTCACTGCATTATCTAGGAATGAACCTGGTAGAGCATCCCACACAAACGAATGCTCCACATGCGGGTTTCACATGCCACCAACTCCACATTCTCTGGCAACTTCAGTGCCACAGCCATTTTCAGATAGCCCTCAATGCAAAGCCTCTAGATGTAAATATTGGTGTGAGAGCTAATTCAATCAAGGAAACACTGCATATTGGTGAAGGACATATTGAAGAAGAATCAGCCGAGTGGTCCTTGTGGGAGAACAACTCCATTTGGCTCACTAACTTCACACACCATCAGGCTTCCAAGCAGCTCTCAAGGAAACTCAGTTTTCACACTCTATGCTTAGTGCCCTTTGAGTGCATTATCTAGGAATGAACCTGGTAGAGCATCCCACACAAACGAATGCTCCACATGCGGGTTTTACATGCCACCAACTCCACATTCACAGGCAACTTCAGCGCCACAGCCGTTTTCAGATAGCCCTCAATGCAAAGGCTCTAGACGCAAATATTGGTGTGAGAGCTAATTCAATCAAGGAAACACTGCATGTTGGTGAAGGGCATATTGAAGAAGGATCAGCCGAGTGGTTCTTGTGGGAGAACAACTCCATTTGGCTCACTAACTTCACACACCATCAGGCTTCCAAGCAGCTCTCAAGGAAACTCAGTTTTCACACTCTATGCTTAGTGCCCTTTGAGTGCCTCGGACTGAAATGAAGTTTGGTGAGCATCCCACACAAACGAATGCTCCACATGCGGGTTCCACATGACACCAACTCCACATTCTCAGGCAACTTCAGCGCCACAGCCATTTTCAGATAGCCCTCAATGCAAAGGCTCTAGACGCAAATATTGGTGTGAGAGCTAATTCAATCAAGGAAACACTGCATGTTGCTGAAGGGCATATTGAAGAAGGATCAGCCGAGTGGTTCTTGTGGGAGAACAACTCCATTTGGCTCACTAACTTCACACACCATCAGGCTTCCAAGCAGCTCTCAAGGAAAATCAGTTTTCACACTCTATGCTTAGTGCCCTTTGAGTGCATTATCTAGGAATGAACCTGGTAGAGCATCCCACACAAACGAATGCTCCACATGCGGGTTTCACATGACACCAACTCCACATTCACAGGCAACTTCAGCGCCACAGCCGTTTTCAGATAGCCCTCAATGCAAAGGCTCTAGACGCAAATATTGGTGTGAGAGCTAATTCAATCAAGGAAACACTGCATGTTGGTGAAGGGCATATTGAAGAAGGATCAGCCGAGTGGTTCTTGTGGGAGAACAACTCCATTTGGCTCACTAACTTCACACACCATCAGGCTTCCAAGCAGCTCTCAAGGAAACTCAGTTTTCACACTCTATGCTTAGTGCCCTTTGAGTGCATTATCTAGGAATGAATCTAGTAGAGCATCCCACACAAATGAATGCTCCACATGCGGGTTTCACATGCCACCAACTCCACATTCACAGGCAACTTCAGCGCCACAGTCATTTTCAGATAGCCCTCAATGCAAAGGCTCTAGACGAAAATATTGGTGTGAGAGCTAATTCAATCAAGGAAACACTGCATGTTGGTGAAGGGCATATTGAAGAAGGATCAGCCGAGTGGTTCTTGTGGGAGAACAACTCCATTTGGCTCACTAACTTCACACACCATAAGGCTTCCAAGCAGCTCTCAAGGAAACTCAGTTTTCACACTCTATGATTAGTGCCCTTTGAGTGCCTAGTACTGAAATGAAACTTGGTGAACATCCCACACAAACGAATGCGCCACATGCGGGTTTCACATGCCACCAACTCCACATTCACAGGCAACTTCAGCGCCACAGCCGTTTTCAGATAGCCCTCAATGCAAGGCTCTAGACGCAAATATTGGTGTGAGAGCTAATTCAATCAAGGAAACACTGCATGTTGGTGAAGGGCATATTGAAGAAGGATCAGCCGAGTGGTTCTTGTGGGAGAACAACTCCATTTGGCTCACTAACTTCACACACCATCAGGCTTCCAAGCAGCTCTCAAGGAAACTCAGTTTTCACACTCTATGCTTAGTGCCCTTTGAGTGCCTCGGACTGAAATGAAGTTTGGTGAGCATCCCACACAAACGAATGCTCCACATGCGGGTTCCACATGCCACCAACTCCACATTCTCAGGCAACTTCAGCGCCACAGCCATTTTCAGATAGCCCTCAATGCAAAGGCTCTAGACGCAAATATTGGTGTGAGAGCTAATTCAATCAAGGAAACACTGCATGTTGCTGAAGGGCATATTGAAGAAGGATCAGCCGAGTGGTTCTTGTGGGAGAACAACTCCATTTGGCCTCACTAACTTCACACACCATCAGGCTTCCAAGCAGCTCTCAAGGAAACTCAGTTTTTCACACTCTATGCTTAGTGCCCTTTGAGTGCATTATCTAGGAATGAACCTGGTAGAGCATCCCACACAAACGAATGCTCCACATGCGGGTTTCACATGACACCAAACTCCACATTCACAGGCAACTTCAGCGCCACAGCCGTTTTCAGATAGCCCTCAATGCAAAGGCTCTAGACGCAAATATTGGTGTGAGAGCTAATTCAATCAAGGAAAACACTGCATGTTGGTGAAGGGCATATTGAAGAAGGATCAGCCGAGTGGTTCTTGTGGGAGAACAACTCCATTTGGCTCACTAACTTCACACACCATCAGGCTTCCAAGCAGCTCTCAAGGAAACTCAGTTTTCACACTCTATGCTTAGTGCCCTATGAGTGCCTAGGACTGAAATGAATCTGCTGAGCATCCCACACAAAAGAATGCTCCACATGCGGGTTCCACATGCGACCAACTCCACATTCTCAGGCAACTTCAGCGCCACAGCCATTTTCAGATAGCCCTCAATGCAAAGGCTCTAGACGCAAATATTGGGTGTGAGAGCTAATTCAATCAAGGAAACACTGCATGTTGGTGAAGGGCATATTGAAGAAGGATCAGCCGAGTGGTTCTTGTGGGAGAACAACTCCATTTGGCTCACTAACTTCACACACCATCAGGCTTTTCCAAGCAGCTCTCAAGGAAACTCAGTTTTCACACTCTATGCTTAGTGCCCTTTGAGTGCATTATCTAGGAATGACCTGGTAGAGCATCCCACACAAATGAATGCTCCACATGCGGGTTTCACATGCCACCAACTCCACATTCACAGGCAACTTCAGCGCCACAGTCATTTTCAGATAGCCCTCAATGCAAAGGCTCTAGACGAAAATATTGGTGTGAGAGCTAATTCAATCAAGGAAACACTGCATGTTGGTGAAGGGCATATTGAAGAAGGATCAGCCGAGTGGTTCTTGTGGAGAACAACTCCATTTGGCTCACTAACTTCACACACCATCAGGCTTCCAAGCAGCTCTCAAGGAAACTCAGTTTTCACACTCTATGATTAGTGCCCTTTGAGTGCCTAGGACTGAAATGAAACTTGGTGAACATCCCACACAAACGAATGCTCCACATGCAGGCAACATCGTCACTTCACGCGCCACAGCCGTTTTCAGATAGCCCTCAAATGCAAGGCTCTAGACGCAAATATTGTGTGAGAGCTAATTCAATCAAGGAAACACATGCATGTTGGTGAAGGGCATATTTGAAGAAGGGATCAGCCCCGAGATGGTGGTTCTTGTGGGAGAACAACTCCATTTGGGCTCCACTAACTTCACACCATCAGGCTTCCAAGCAGCTCTCAAAGGAAACTCAGTTTTCACACTCTATGCTTAGTGCCTTTCACTGCATTATCGAGGAATGAACCTGGGTAGAGCATCCCACACAAACGAATGCTCCACATGCGGGTTTCACATGCCACCAAACTCCACATTCACAGGCAACTTCAGCGCCACAGCCGCTTTCAGATAGCCCTCAATGCAAGGGCTCTAGACGCAAATATTGGTGTGAGAGCTAATTCAATCAAGGAAACACTGCATGTTGGTGAAAGGGCACTACTGAAGAAGGATCAGCCGAGTGGTTTCTTGTGGGAGAACAACTCCATTTTGGCTCACTAAACTTCACACACCATCAGGCTTCCAAGCAGCTCTCAAGGAAACTCAGTTTTCACACTCTATGCTTAGTGCCCTTTGAGTGCATTATCTAGGAATGAACCTGGTAGAGCATCCCCACACAAACGAATGCTCCACATGCGGGTTTTTACATGCCACCAACTCCACATTCACAGGCAACTTCAGCGCCACAGCCGTTTTTCAGATAGCCCTCAATGCAAAGGCTCTAGACGCAAATATTGGTGTGAGAGCTAATTCAATCAAGGAAACACTGCATGTTGGGTGAAGGGCATATTGAAGAAGGATCAGCCGAGTGGTTCTTGTGGGAGAACAACTCCATTTGGCTCACTAACTTCAACACACCATCAGGCTTCCAAGCAGCTCTCAAGGAAACTCAGTTTTCACACTCTATGCTTAGTGCCCTTTGAGTGCATTATCTAGGAATGAACCTGGTAGAGCATCCCACACAAACAGAATGCTCCACATGCGGGTTTCACATGCCACCAACTCCACATTCTCCTGGCAACTCAGTGCCACAGCCATTTTCAGATAGCCCTCAATGCAAAGCCTCTAGATGTAAATATTGGTGTGAGAGCTAATTCAATCAAGGAAACACTGCATATTGGTGAAGGACATATTGAAAGAAGAATCAGCCGAGTGGTCCTTGTGGCGAGAACAACTCCATTTGGCTCCACTAAATTCACACACCATCAGGCTTCCAAGCAGCTCTCAAGGAAACTCAGTTTTCACACTCTATGCTTAGTGCACTTTGAGTGCATTATCTAGGAATGAACCTGGTAGAGCATCCCCACACAAACGAATGCTCCACATGCGGGTTCCACATGACACCAACTCCACATTCTCAGGCAACTTCAGCGCCACAGCCATTTTCAGATAGCCCTCAATGCAAAGGCTCTAGACGCAAATATTGGTGTGAGAGCTAATTCAATCAAGGAAACACTGCATGTTGCTGAAGGGCATATTGACAGAAGGATCAGCCGAGTGGGTTCTTGTGGGAGAACAACTCCATTTGGCTCACTAACTTCACACACCATCAGGCTTCCAAGCAGCTCTCAAGGAAAATCAGTTTTCACACTCTATGCTTAGTAGCCCTTTGAGTGCATTATCTAGGAATGAAACCTGGTAGAGCATCCCACCACAAACGAATGCTCCACATGCGGGTTTCACATGACACCAACTCCACATCTCACAGGCAACTTCAGCGGCCACAGCCGTTTTCAGATAGCCCTCAATGCAAAGGCTCTAGACGCAAATATTGGTGTGAGAGCTAATTCAAATCAAGGAAACACTGCATGTTGGTGAAGGGCATATTGAAGAAGGATCAGCCGAGTGGTTCTTGTGGGAGAACAACTCCATTTGGCTCACTAACTTCACACACCATCAGGCTTCCAAGCAGCTCTCAAGGAAACTCAGTTTTCACACTCTATGCTTAGTGCCCTTTGAGTGCATTATCTAGGAATGAATCTAGTAGAGCATCCCACACAAATGAATGCTCCACATGCGGGTTTCACATGCCACCAACTCCACATTCACAGGCAACTTCAGCGCCACAGTCATTTTCAGATAGCCCTCAATGCAAAGGCTCTAGACGAAAATATTGGTGTGAGAGCTAATTCAATCAAGGAAACACTGCATGTTGGTGAAGGGCATATTGAAGAAGGATCAGCCGAGTGGTTCTTGTGGGAGAACAACTCCATTTGGCTCACTAACTTCACACACCATAAGGCTTCCAAGCAGCTCTCAAGGAAACTCAGTTTTCACACTCTATGACTAGTGCCCTTTGAGTGCCTAGTACTGAAATGAAACTTGGTGAACATCCCACACAAACGAATGCGCCACATGCGGGTTTCACATGCCACCAACTCCACATTCACAGGCAACTTCAGCGCCACAGCCGTTTTCAGATAGCCCTCAATGCAAAGGCTCTAGACGCAAATATTGGTGTGAGAGCTAATTCAATCAAGGAAACACTGCATGTTGGTGAAGGGCATATTGAAGAAGGATCAGCCGAGTGGTTCTTGTGGGAGAACAACTCCATTTGGCTCACTAACTTCACACACCATCAGGCTTCCAAGCAGCTCTCAAGGAAACTCAGTTTTCACACTCTATGCTTAGTGCCCTTTGAGTGCCTCGGACTGAAATGAAGTTTGGTGAGCATCCCACACAAACGAATGCTCCACATGCGGGTTCCACATGCCACCAACTCCACATTCTCAGGCAACTTCAGCGCCACAGCCATTTTCAGATAGCCCTCAATGCAAAGGCTCTAGACGCAAATATTGGTGTGAGAGCTAATTCAATCAAGGAAACACTGCATGTTGCTGAAGGGCATATTGAAGAAGGATCAGCCGAGTGGTTCTTGTGGGAGAACAACTCCATTTGGCTCACTAACTTCACACACCATCAGGCTTCCAAGCAGCTCTCAAGGAAACTCAGTTTTCACACTCTATGCTTAGTGCCCTTTGAGTGCATTATCTAGGAATGAACCTGGTAGAGCATCCCACACAAACGAATGCTCCACATGCGGGTTTCACATGACACCAACTCCACATTCACAGGCAACTTCAGCGCCACAGCCGTTTTCAGATAGCCCTCAATGCAAAGGCTCTAGACGCAAATATTGGTGTGAGAGCTAATTCAATCAAGGAAACACTGCATGTTGGTGAAGGGCATATTGAAGAAGGATCAGCCGAGTGGTTCTTGTGGGAGAACAACTCCATTTGGCTCACTAACTTCACACACCATCAGGCTTCCAAGCAGCTCTCAAGGAAACTCAGTTTTCACACTCTATGCTTAGTGCCCTTTGAGTGCATTATCTAGGAATGAATCTAGTAGAGCATCCCACACAAATGAATGCTCCACATGCGGGTTTCACATGCCACCAACTCCACATTCACAGGCAACTTCAGCGCCACAGTCATTTTCAGATAGCCCTCAATGCAAAGGCTCTAGACGCAAATATTGGTGTGAGAGCTAATTCAATCAAGGAAACACTGCATGTTGGTGAAGGGCATATTGAAGAAGGATCAGCCGAGTGGTTCTTGTGGGAGAACAACTCCATTTGGCTCACTAACTTCACACACCATCAGGCTTCCAAGCAGCTCTCAAGGAAACTCAGTTTTCACACTCTATGATTAGTGCCCTTTGAGTGCCTAGGACTGAAATGAAACTTGGTGAACATCCCACACAAACGAATGCTCCACATGCGGGTTTCACATGCCACCAACTCCACATTCACAGGCAACTTCAGCGCCACAGCCGTTTTCAGATAGCCCTCAATGCAAAGGCTCTAGACGCAAATATTGGTGTGAGAGCTAATTCAATCAAGGAAACACTGCATGTTGGTGAAGGGCATATTGAAGAAGGATCAGCCGAGTGGTTCTTGTGGGAGAACAACTCCATTTGGCTCACTAACTTCACACCATCAGGCTTCCAAGCAGCTCTCAAGAAAACTCAGTTTTCACACTCTATGCTTAGTGCCCTTTGAGTGCATTATCTAGGAATGAACCTGGTAGAGCATCCCACACAAACGAATGCTCCACATGCGGGTTTCACATGCCACCAACTCCACATTCACAGGCAACTTCAGCGCCACAGCCGCTTTCAGATAGCCCTCAATGCAAGGGCTCTAGACGCAAATATTGGTGTGAGAGCTAATTCAATCAAGGAAACACTGCATGTTGGTGAAGGGCATACTGAAGAAGGATCAGCCGAGTGGTTCTTGTGGGAGAACAACTCCATTTGGCTCACTAACTTCACACACCATCAGGCTTCCAAGCAGCTCTCAAGGAAACTCAGTTTTCACACTCTATGCTTAGTGCCCTTTCACTGCATTATCTAGGAATGAACCTGGTAGAGCATCCCACACAAACGAATGCTCCACATGCGGGTTTTACATGCCACCAACTCCACATTCACAGGCAACTTCAGCACCACAGCCGTTTTCAGATAGCCCTCAATGCAAGGGCTCTAGACGCAAATATTGGTGTGAGAGCTAATTCAATCAAGGAAACACTGCATGTTGGTGAAG
The DNA here is from genome assembly GCF_030435755.1 of Ochotona princeps. Lineage (NCBI taxonomy): Eukaryota > Metazoa > Chordata > Mammalia > Lagomorpha > Ochotonidae > Ochotona > Ochotona princeps. The sequence goes on along the minus strand of NW_026701319.1, from coordinate 63,447 downwards.
GGCATATTGAAGAAGGATCAGCCTAGTGGTTCTTGTGGGAGAACAACTCCATTTGGCTCACTAACTTCACACACCATCAGGCTTCCAAGCAGCTCTCAAGGAAACTCAGTTTTCACACTCTATGCTTAGTGCCCTTTGAGTGCATTATCTAGGAATGAACCTGGTAGAGCATCCCACACAAACGAATGCTCCACATGCGGGTTTCACATGCCACCAACTCCACATTCTCTGGCAACTTCAGTGCCACAGCCATTTTCAGATAGCCCTCAATGCAAAGCCTCTAGATGTAAATATTGGTGTGAGAGCTAATTCAATCAAGGAAACACTGCTTATTGGTGAAGGACATATTGAAGAAGAATCAGCCGAGTGGTCCTTGTGGGAGAACAACTCCATTTGGCTCACTAACTTCACACACCATCAGGCTTCCAAGCAGCTCTCAAGGAAACTCAGTTTTCACACTCTATGCTTAGTGCCCTATGAGTGCCTAGGACTGAAATGAATCTTGCTGAGCATCCCACACAAACGAATGCTCCACATGCGGGTTCCACATGCGACCAACTCCACATTCTCAGGCAACTTCAGCGCCACAGCCATTTTCAGATAGCCCTCAATGCAAAGGCTCTAGACGCAAATATTGGTGTGAGAGCTAATTGAATCAAGGAAACACTGCATGTTGGTGAAGGGCATATTGAAGAAGGATCAGCCGAGTGGTTCTTGTGGGAGAACAACTCCATTTGGCTCACTAACTTCACACACCATCAGGCTTCCAAGCAGCTCTCAAGGAAACTCAGTTTTCACACTCTATGCTTAGTGCCCTTTGTGTGCCTAGGACTGAAATGAAGCTTGATGAACATCCCACACAAACGAATGCTCCACATGCGGGTTTCACATGCCACCAACTCCACATTCACAGGCAACTTCAGCGCCACAGCCGTTTTCAGATAGCCCTCAATGCAAAGGCTCTAGACGCAAATATTGGTGTGAGAGCTAATTCAATCAAGGAAACACTGCATGTTGCTGAAGGGCATATTGAAGAAGGATCAGCCGAGTGGTTCTTGTGGGAGAACAACTCCATTTGGCTCACTAACTTCACACACCATCAGGCTTCCAGGCAGCTCTCAAGGAAACTCAGTTTTCACACTCTATGCTTAGTGCCCTTTGAGTGCATTATCTAGGAATGAACCTGGTAGAGCATCCCACACAAACGAATGCTCCACATGCGGGTTTCACATGCCACCAACTCCACATTCTCAGGCAACTTCAGTGCCACAGCCATTTTCAGATAGCCCTCAATGCAAAGGCTCTAGACGCAAATATTGGTGTGAGAGCTAATTCAATCAAGGAAACACTGCATGTTGGTGAAGGGCATATTGAAGAAGGATCAGCCGAGTGGTTCTTGTGGGAGAACAACTCCATTTGGCTCACTAACTTCACACACCATCAGGCTTCCAAGCAGCTCTCAAGGAAACTCAGTTTTCACACTATATGCTTAGTGCCCTTTGAGTGCATTATCTAGGAATGAACCTGGTAGAGCATCCCACACAAACGAATGCTCCACATGCGGATTTCACATGCCACCAACTCCACATTCACAGGCAACTTCAGCGCCACAGCCGTTTTCAGATAGCCCTCAATGCAAAGGCTCTAGACGCAAATATTGGTGTGAGAGCTAATTCAATCAAGGAAACACTGCATGTTGGTGAAGGGCATATTGAAGAAGGATCAGCCGAGTGGTTCTTGTGGGAGAACAACTCCATTTGGCTCACTAACTTCACACACCATCAGGCTCCAAGCAGCTCTCAAGGAAACTCAGTTTTCACACTCTATGCTTAGTGCCCTTTGAGTGCATTATCTAGGAATGAACCTGGTAGAGCATCCCACACAAACGAATGCTCCACATGCGGGTTTCACATGACACCAACTCCACATTCACAGGCAACTTCAGCGCCACAACCGTTTTCAGATAGCCCTCAATGCAAAGGCTCTAGACGCAAATATTGGTGTGAGAGCTAATTCAATCAAGGAAACACTGCATATTGGTGAAGGGCATATTGAAGAAGGATCAGCCGAGTGGTTCTTGTGGGAGAACAACTCCATTTGGCTCACTAACTTCACACACCATCAGGCTTCCAAGCAGCTCTCAAGGAAACTCAGTTTTCACACTCTATGCTTAGTGCCCTGTGAGTGCATTATCTAGGAATGAATCTAGTTGAGCATCCCACACAAACGAATGCTCCACATGCGGGTTTCACATGCCACCAACTCCACATTCACAGGCAACTTCAGCGCCACAGCCATTTTCTGATAGCCCTCAATGCAAAGGCTCTAGACGCAAATATTGGTGTGAGAGCTAATTCAATCAAGGAAACACTGCATGTTGGTGAAGGGCATATTGAAGAAGGATCAGCCGAGTGGTTCTTGTGGGAGAACAACTCCATTTGGCTCACTAACTTCACACACCATCAGGCTTCCAAGCAGCTCTCAAGGAAACTCAGTTTTCACACTCTATGCTTAGTGCCCTGTGAGTGCATTATCTAGGAATGAATCTAGTTGAGCATCCCACACAAACGAATGCTCCACATGCGGGTTTCACATGCCACCAACTCCACATTCACAGGCAACTTCAGCGCCACAGCCATTTTCAGATAGCCCTCAATGCAAAGGCTCTAGACGCAAATATTGGTGTGAGAGCTAATTCAATCAAGGAAACACTGCATGTTGGTGAAGGGCATATTGAAGAAGGATCAGCCGAGTGGTTCTTGTGGGAGAACAACTCCATTTGGCTCACTAACTTCACACACCATCAGGCTTCCAAGCAGCTCTCAAGGAAACTCAGTTTTCACACTCTATGCTTAGTGCCCTTTGTGTGCCTAGGACTGAAATGAAGCTTGCTGAACATCCCACACAAACGAATGCTCCACCTGCGGGTTTCACATGCCACCAACTCCACATTCACAGGCAACTTCAGCGCCACAGCCGTTTTCAGATAGCCCTCAATGCAAAGGCTCTAGACGCAAATATTGGTGTGAGAGCTAATTCAATCAAGGAAACACTGCATGTTGCTGAAGGGCATATTGAAGAAGGATCAGCCGAGTGGTTCTTGTGGGAGAACAACTCCATTTGGCTCACTAACTTCACACACCATCAGGCTTCCAGGCAGCTCTCAAGGAAACTCAGTTTTCACACTCTATGCTTAGTGCCCTTTGAGTGCATTATCTAGGAATGAACCTGGTAGAGCATCCCACACAAACGAATGCTCCACATGCGGGTTTCACATGCCACCAACTCCACATTCTCAGGCAACTTCAGTGCCACAGCCATTTTCAGATAGCCCTCAATGCAAAGGCTCTAGACGCAAATATTGGTGTGAGAGCTAATTCAATCAAGGAAACACTGCATGTTGGTGAAGGGCATATTGAAGAAGGATCAGCCGAGTGGTTCTTGTGGGAGAACAACTCCATTTGGCTCACTAACTTCACACACCATCAGGCTTCCAAGCAGCTCTCAAGGAAACTCAGTTTTCACACTATATGCTTAGTGCCCTTTGAGTGCATTATCTAGGAATGAACCTGGTAGAGCATCCCACACAAACGAATGCTCCACATGCGGATTTCACATGCCACCAACTCCACATTCACAGGCAACTTCAGCGCCACAGCCGTTTTCAGATAGCCCTCAATGCAAAGGCTCTAGACGCAAATATTGGTGTGAGAGCTAATTCAATCAAGGAAACACTGCATGTTGGTGAAGGGCATATTGAAGAAGGATCAGCCGAGTGGTTCTTGTGGGAGAACAACTCCATTTGGCTCACTAACTTCACACACCATCAGGCTCCAAGCAGCTCTCAAGGAAACTCAGTTTTCACACTCTATGCTTAGTGCCCTTTGAGTGCATTATCTAGGAATGAACCTGGTAGAGCATCCCACACAAACGAATGCTCCACATGCGGGTTTCACATGCCACCAACTCCACATTGACAGGCAACTTCAGCGCCACAGCCGTTTTCAGATAGCCCTCAATGCAAAGGCTCTAGACGCAAATATTGGTGTGAGAGCTAATTCAATCAAGGAAACACTGCATATTGGTGAAGGGCATATTGAAGAAGGATCAGCCGAGTGGTTCTTGTGGGAGAACAACTCCATTTGGCTCACTAACTTCACACACCATCAGGCTTCCAAGCAGCTCTCAAGGAAACTCAGTTTTCACACTCTATGCTTAGTGCCCTGTGAGTGCATTATCTAGGAATGAATCTAGTTGAGCATCCCACACAAACGAATGCTCCACATGCGGGTTTCACATGCCACCAACTCCACATTCACAGGCAACTTCAGCGCCACAGCCATTTTCACATAGCCCTCAATGCAAAGGCTCTAGACGCAAATATTGGTGTGAGAGCTAATTCAATCAAGGAAACACTGCATATTGGTGAAGGGCATATTGAAGAAGGATCAGCCGAGTGGTTCTTGTGGGAGAACAACTCCATTTGGCTCACTAACTTCACACACCATCAGGCTTCCAAGCAGCTCTCAAGGAAACTCAGTTTTCACACTCTATGCTTAGTGCCCTGTGAGTGCATTATCTAGGAATGAATCTAGTTGAGCATCCCACACAAACGAATGCTCCACATGCGGGTTTCACATGCCACCAACTCCACATTCACAGGCAACTTCAGCGCCACAGCCATTTTCAGATAGCCCTCAATGCAAAGGCTCTAGACGCAAATATTGGTGTGAGAGCTAATTCAATCAAGGAAACACTGCATGTTGGTGAAGGGCATATTGAAGAAGGATCTGCCGAGTGGTTCTTGTGGGAGAACAACTCCATTTGGCTCACTAACTTCACACACCATCAGGCTTCCAAGCAGCTCTCAAGGAAACTCAGTTTTCACACTCTATGCTAAGTGCCCTTTGAGTGCCTAGGACTGAAATGAAACTTGGTGAGCATCCCACACAAACGAATGCTCCACATGCGGGTTTCACATGCCACCAACTCCACATTCACAGGCAACTTCAGCGCCACAGCCGTTTTCAGATAGCCCTCAATGCAAAGGCTCTAGACGCAAATATTGGTGTGAGAGCTAATTCAATCAAGGAAACACTGCATGTTGGTGAAGGGCATATTGAAGAAGGATCAGCCGAGTGGTTCTTGTGGGAGAACAACTCCATTTGGCTCAGTAACTTCACACCATCAGGCTTCCAAGCAGCTCTCAAGAAAACTCAGTTTTCACACTCTATGCTTAGTGCCCTTTCACTGCATTATCGAGGAATGAACCTGGTAGAGCATCCCACACAAACGAATGCTCCACATGCGGGTTTCACATGCCACCAACTCCACATTCACAGGCAACTTCAGCGCCACAGCCGTTTTCAGATAGCCCTCAATGCAAGGGCTCTAGACGCAAATATTGGTGTGAGAGCTAATTCAATCAAGGAAACACTGCATGTTGGTGAAGGGCATACTGAAGAAGGATCAGCCGAGTGGTTCTTGTGGGAGAACAACTCCATTTGGCTCACTAACTTCACACACCATCAGGCTTCCAAGCAGCTCTCAAGGAAACTCAGTTTTCACACTCTATGCTTAGTGCCATTTCACTGCATTTTCTAGGAATGAACCTGATAGAGCATGCCACACAAATGAATGCTCCACATGCGGGTTTCACATGCCTCCAACTCCACATTCACAGGCAACTTCAGCGCCACAGTCATTTTCAGATAGCCCTCAATGCAAAGGCTCTAGACGCAAATATTGGTGTGAGAGCTAATTCAATCAAGGAAACACTGCATGTTGGTGAAGGGCATATTGAAGAAGGATCAGCCGAGTGGTTCTTGTGGGAGAACAACTCCATTTGGCTCACTAACTTCACACACCATCAGGCTTCCAGGCAGCTCTCAAGGAAACTCAGTTTTCACACTCTATGCTTAGTGCCCTTTGAGTGCCTAGGACTGAAATGAAACTTGGTGAGCATCCCACACAAACGAATGCTCCACATGCGGGTTTCACATGCCACCAACTCCACATTCACAGGCAACTTCAGCGCCACAGCCGCTTTTAGATAGCCCTCAATGCAAGGGCTCTAGACGCAAATATTGGTGTGAGAGCTAATTCAATCAAGGAAACACTGCATGTTGGTGAAGGGCATACTGAAGAAGGATCAGCCGAGTGGTTCTTGTGGGAGAACAACTCCATTTGGCTCACTAACTTCACACACCATCAGGCTTCCAAGCAGCTCTCAAGGAAACTCAGTTTTCACACTCTATGCTTAGTGCCCTTTCACTGCATTATCTAGGAATGAACCTGGTAGAGCATCCCACACAAACGAATGCTCCACATGCGGGTTCCACATGCCACCAACTCCACATTCTCAGGCAACTTCAGCGCCACAGCCATTTTCAGATAGCCCTCAATGCAAAGGCTCTAGACGCAAATATTGGTGTGAGAGCTAATTCAATCAAGGAAACACTGCATGTTGCTGAAGGGCATATTGAAGAAGGATCAGCCGAGTGGTTCTTGTGGGAGAACAACTCCATTTGGCTCACTAACTTCACACACCATCAGGCTTCCAAGCAGCTCTCAAGGAAAATCAATTTTCACACTCTATGCTTAGTGCCCTTTCACTGCATTATCTAGGAATGAACCTGGTAGAGCATCCCACACAAACGAATGCTCCACATGCGGGTTTCACATGACACCAACTCCACATTCACAGGCAACTTCAGCGCCACAGCCGTTTTCAGATAGCCCTCAATGCAAAGGCTCTAGACGCAAATATTGGTGTGAGAGCTAATTCAATCAAGGAAACACTGCATGTTGGTGAAGGGCATATTGAAGAAGGATCAGCCGAGTGGTTCTTGTGGGAGAACAACTCCATTTGGCTCACTAACTTCACACACCATCAGGCTTCCAAGCAGCTCTCAAGGAAACTCAGTTTTCACACTCTATGCTTAGTGCCCTTTGAGTGCATTATCTAGGAATGAATCTAGTAGAGCATCCCACACAAATGAATGCTCCACATGCGGGTTTCACATGCCACCAACTCCACATTCACAGGCAACTTCAGCGCCACAGTCATTTTCAGATAGCCCTCAATGCAAAGGCTCTAGACGCAAATATTGGTGTGAGAGCTAATTCAATCAAGGAAACACTGCATGTTGGTGAAGGGCATATTGAAGAAGGATCAGCCGAGTGGTTCTTGTGGGAGAACAACTCCATTTGGCTCACTAACTTCACACACCATCAGGCTTCCAAGCAGCTCTCAAGGAAACTCAGTTTTCACGCTCTATGATTAGTGCCCTTTGAGTGCCTAGGACTGAAATGAAACTTGGTGAGCATCCCACACAAACGAATGCTCCACATGCGGGTTTCACATGCCACCAACTCCACATTCACAGGCAACTTCAGCGCCACAGCCGTTTTCAGATAGCCCTCAATGCAAAGGCTCTAGACGCAAATATTGGTGTGAGAGCTAATTCAATCAAGGAAACACTGCATGTTGGTGAAGGGCATATTGAAGAAGGATCAGCCGAGTGGTTCTTGTGGGAGAACAACTCCATTTGGCTCACTAACTTCACACACCATCAGGCTTCCAAGCAGCTCTCAAGGAAACTCAGTTTTCACACTCTATGCTTAGTGCCCTGTGAGTGCATTATCTAGGAATGAATCTAGTTGAGCATCCCACACAAACGAATGCTCCACATGCGGGTTTCACATGCCACCAACTCCACATTCACAGGCAACTTCAGTGCCACAACCATTTTCAGATAGCCCTCAATGCAAAGGCTCTAGACGCAAATATTGGTGTGAGAGCTAATTCAATCAAGGAAACACTGCATGTTGGTGAAGGGCATATTGAAGAAGGATCAGCCGAGTGGTTCTTGTGGGAGAACAACTCCATTTGGCTCACTAACTTCACACACCATCAGGCTTCCAAGCAGCTCTCAAGGAAACTCAGTTTTCACACTCTATGCTAAGTGCCCTTTGAGTGCCTAGGACTGAAATGAAACTTGGTGAGCATCCCACACAAACGAATGCTCCACATGCGGGTTTCACATGCCACCAACTCCACATTCACAGGCAACTTCAGCGCCACAGCCGTTTTCAGATAGCCCTCAATGCAAAGGCTCTAGACGCAAATATTGGTGTGAGAGCTAATTCAATCAAGGAAACACTGCATGTTGGTGAAGGGCATATTGAAGAAGGATCAGCCGAGTGGTTCTTGTGGGAGAACAACTCCATTTGGCTCACTAACTTCACACACCATCAGGCTTCCAAGCAGCTCTCAAGGAAACTCAGTTTTCACACTCTATGCTTAGTGCCCTGTGAGTGCATTATCTAGGAATGAATCTAGTTGAGCATCCCACACAAACGAATGCTCCACATGCGGGTTTCACATGCCACCAACTCCACATTCACAGGCAACTTCAGTGCCACAACCATTTTCAGATAGCCCTCAATGCAAAGGCTCTAGACGCAAATATTGGTGTGAGAGCTAATTCAATCAAGGAAACACTGCATGTTGGTGAAGGGCATATTGAAGAAGGATCAGCCGAGTGGTTCTTGTGGGAGAACAACTCCATTTGGCTCACTAACTTCACACACCATCAGGCTTCCAAGCAGCTCTCAAGGAAACTCAGTTTTCACACTCTATGCTAAGTGCCCTTTGAGTGCCTAGGACTGAAATGAAACTTGGTGAGCATCCCACACAAACGAATGCTCCACATGCGGGTTTCACATGCCACCAACTCCACATTCACAGGCAACTTCAGCGCCACAGCCGTTTTCAGATAGCCCTCAATGCAAAGGCTCTAGACGCAAATATTGGTGTGAGAGCTAATTCAATCAAGGAAACACTGCATGTTGGTGAAGGGCATATTGAAGAAGGATCAGCCGAGTGGTTCTTGTGGGAGAACAACTCCATTTGGCTCAGTAACTTCACACCATCAGGCTTCCAAGCAGCTCTCAAGAAAACTCAGTTTTCACACTCTATGCTTAGTGCCCTTTCACTGCATTATCGAGGAATGAACCTGGTAGAGCATCCCACACAAACGAATGCTCCACATGCGGGTTTCACATGCCACCAACTCCACATTCACAGGCAACTTCAGCGCCACAGCCGTTTTCAGATAGCCCTCAATGCAAGGGCTCTAGACGCAAATATTGGTGTGAGAGCTAATTCAATCAAGGAAACACTGCATGTTGGTGAAGGGCATACTGAAGAAGGATCAGCCGAGTGGTTCTTGTGGGAGAACAACTCCATTTGGCTCACTAACTTCACACACCATCAGGCTTCCAAGCAGCTCTCAAGGAAACTCAGTTTTCACACTCTATGCTTAGTGCCATTTCACTGCATTATCTAGGAATGAACCTGATAGAGCATGCCACACAAATGAATGCTCCACATGCGGGTTTCACATGCCACCAACTCCACATTCACAGGCAACTTCAGCGCCACAGTCATTTTCAGATAGCCCTCAATGCAAAGGCTCTAGACGAAAATATTGGTGTGAGAGCTAATTCAATCAAGGAAACACTGCATGTTGGTGAAGGGCATATTGAAGAAGGATCAGCCGAGTGGTTCTTGTGGGAGAACAACTCCATTTGGCTCACTAACTTCACACACCATCAGGCTTCCAGGCAGCTCTCAAGGAAACTCAGTTTTCACACTCTATGATTAGTGCCCTTTGAGTGCCTAGGACTGAAATGAAACTTGGTGAGCATCCCACACAAACGAATGCTCCACATGCGGGTTTCACATGCCACCAACTCCACATTCACAGGCAACTTCAGCGCCACAGCCGCTTTCAGATAGCCCTCAATGCAAGGGCTCTAGACGCAAATATTGGTGTGAGAGCTAATTCAATCAAGGAAACACTGCATGTTGGTGAAGGGCATACTGAAGAAGGATCAGCCGAGTGGTTCTTGTGGGAGAACAACTCCATTTGGCTCACTAACTTCACACACCATCAGGCTTCCAAGCAGCTCTCAAGGAAACTCAGTTTTCACACTCTATGCTTAGTGCCCTTTGAGTGCATTATCTAGGAATGAAGCTGGTAGAGCATCCCACACAAACGAATGCTCCACATGCGGGTTTTACATGCCACCAACTCCACATTCACAGGCAACTTCAGCGCCACAGCCGTTTTCAGATAGCCCTCAATGCAAAGGCTCTAGACGCAAATATTGGTGTGAGAGCTAATTCAATCAAGGAAACACTGCATGTTGGTGAAGGGCATATTGAAGAAGGATCAGCCGAGTGGTTCTTGTGGGAGAACAACTCCATTTGGCTCACTAACTTCACACACCATCAGGCTTCCAAGCAGCTCTCAAGGAAACTCAGTTTTCACACTCTATGCTTAGTGCCCTTTGTGTGCCTAGGACTGAAATGAAGCTTGCTGAACATCCCACACAAACGAATGCTCCACATGCGGGTTTCACATGCCACCAACTCCACATTCACAGGCAACTTCAGCGCCACAGCCGTTTTCAGATAGCCCTCAATGCAAAGGCTCTAGACGCAAATATTGGTGTGAGAGCTAATTCAATCAAGGAAACACTGCATGTTGCTGAAGGGCATATTGAAGAAGGATCAGCCGAGTGGTTCTTGTGGGAGAACAACTCCATTTGGCTCACTAACTTCACACACCATCAGGCTTCCAAGCAGCTCTCAAGGAAACTCAGTTTTCACACTCTATGCTTAGTGCCCTTTGAGTGCATTATCTAGGAATGAACCTGGTAGAGCATCCCACACAAACGAATGCTCCACATGCGGGTTTCACATGCCACCAACTCCACATTCACAGGCAACTTCAGTGCCACAGCCATTTTCACATAGCCCTCAATGCAAAGGCTCTAGACGCAAATATTGGTGTGAGAGCTAATTCAATCAAGGAAACACTGCATGTTGGTGAAGGGCATATTGAAGAAGGATCAGCCGAGTGGTTCTTGTGGGAGAACAACTCCATTTGGCTCACTAACTTCACACACCATCAGGCTTCCAAGCAGCTCTCAAGGAAACTCAGTTTTCACACTATATGCTTAGTGCCCTTTGAGTGCATTATCTAGGAATGAACCTGGTAGAGCATCCCACACAAACGAATGCTCCACATGCGGATTTCACATGCCACCAACTCCACATTCACAGGCAACTTCAGCGCCACAGCCGTTTTCAGATAGCCCTCAATGCAAAGGCTCTAGACGCAAATATTGGTGTGAGAGCTAATTCAATCAAGGAAACACTGCATGTTGGTGAAGGGCATATTGAAGAAGGATCAGCCGAGTGGTTCTTGTGGGAGAACAACTCCATTTGGCTCACTAACTTCACACACCATCAGGCTCCAAGCAGCTCTCAAGGAAACTCAGTTTTCACACTCTATGCTTAGTGCCCTTTGAGTGCATTATCTAGGAATGAACCTGGTAGAGCATCCCACACAAACGAATGCTCCACATGCGGGTTTCACATGCCACCAACTCCACATTCACAGGCAACTTCAGCGCCACAGCCGTTTTCAGATAGCCCTCAATGCAAAGGCTCTAGACGCAAATATTGGTGTGAGAGCTAATTCAATCAAGGAAACACTGCATGTTGGTGAAGGGCATATTGAAGAAGGATCAGCCGAGTGGTTCTTGTGGGAGAACAACTCCATTTGGCTCAGTAACTTCACACCATCAGGCTTCCAAGCAGCTCTCAAGAAAACTCAGTTTTCACACTCTATGCTTAGTGCCCTTTCACTGCATTATCGAGGAATGAACCTGGTAGAGCATCCCACACAAACGAATGCTCCACATGCGGGTTTCACATGCCACCAACTCCACATTCACAGGCAACTTCAGCGCCACAGCCGCTTTCAGATAGCCCTCAATGCAAGGGCTCTAGACGCAAATATTGGTGTGAGAGCTAATTCAATCAAGGAAACACTGCATGTTGGTGAAGGGCATACTGAAGAAGGATCAGCCGAGTGGTTCTTGTGGGAGAACAACTCCATTTGGCTCACTAACTTCACACACCATCAGGCTTCCAAGCAGCTCTCAAGGAAACTCAGTTTTCACACTCTATGCTTAGTGCCCTTTGTGTGCCTAGGACTGAAATGAAGCTTGCTGAACATCCCACACAAACGAATGCTCCACATGCGGGTTTCACATGCCACCAACTCCACATTCACAGGCAACTTCAGCGCCACAGCCGTTTTCAGATAGCCCTCAATGCAAAGGCTCTAGACGCAAATATTGGTGTGAGAGCTAATTCAATCAAGGAAACACTGCATGTTGCTGAAGGGCATATTGAAGAAGGATCAGCCGAGTGGTTCTTGTGGGAGAACAACTCCATTTGGCTCACTAACTTCACACACCATCAGGCTTCCAGGCAGCTCTCAAGGAAACTCAGTTTTCACACTCTATGCTTAGTGCCCTTTGAGTGCATTATCTAGGAATGAACCTGGTAGAGCATCCCACACAAACGAATGCTCCACATGCGGGTTTCACATGCCACCAACTCCACATTCACAGGCAACTTCAGCGCCACAGCCGTTTTCAGATAGCCCTCAATGCAAAGGCTCTAGACGCAAATATTGGTGTGAGAGCTAATTCAATCAAGGAAACACTGCATGTTGGTGAAGGGCATATTGAAGAAGGATCAGCCGAGTGGTTCTTGTGGGAGAACAACTCCATTTGGCTCACTAACTTCACACACCATCAGGCTTCCAAGCAGCTCTCAAGGAAACTCAGTTTTCACACTCTATGCTTAGTGCCCTTTGAGTGCATTATCTAGGAATGAACCTGGTAGAGCATCCCACACAAACGAATGCTCCACATGCGGGTTTCACATGCCACCAACTCCACATTCACAGGCAACTTCAGTGCCACAGCCATTTTCACACAGCCCTCAATGCAAAGGCTCTAGACGCAAATATTGGTGTGAGAGCTAATTCAATCAAGGAAACACTGCATGTTGGTGAAGGGCATATTGAAGAAGGATCAGCCGAGTGGTTCTTGTGGGAGAACAACTCCATTTGGCTCACTAACTTCACACACCATCAGGCTTCCAAGCAGCTCTCAAGGAAACTCAGTTTTCCCACTATATGCTTAGTGCCCTTTGAGTGCATTATCTAGGAATGAACCTGGTAGAGCATCCCACACAAACGAATGCTCCACATGCGGATTTCACATGCCACCAACTCCACATTCACAGGCAACTTCAGCGCCACAGCCGTTTTCAGATAGCCCTCAATGCAAAGGCTCTAGACGCAAATATTGGTGTGAGAGCTAATTCAATCAAGGAAACACTGCATGTTGGTGAAGGGCATATTGAAGAAGGATCAGCCGAGTGGTTCTTGTGGGAGAACAACTCCATTTGGCTCAGTAACTTCACACCATCAGGCTTCCAAGCAGCTCTCAAGGAAACTCAGTTTTCACACTCTATGCTTAGTGCCCTTTCACTGCATTATCGAGGAATGAACCTGGTAGAGCATCCCACACAAACGAATGCTCCACATGCGGGTTTCACATGCCACCAACTCCACATTCACAGGCAACTTCAGCGCCACAGCCGCTTTCAGATAGCCCTCAATGCAAGGGCTCTAGACGCAAATATTGGTGTGAGAGCTAATTCAATCAAGGAAACACTGCATGTTGGTGAAGGGCATACTGAAGAAGGATCAGCCGAGTGGTTCTTGTGGGAGAACAACTCCATTTGGCTCACTAACTTCACACACCATCAGGCTTCCAAGCAGCTCTCAAGGAAACTCAGTTTTCACACTCTATGCTTAGTGCCCTTTGTGTGCCTAGGACTGAAATGAAGCTTGCTGAACATCCCACACAAACGAATGCTCCACATGCGGGTTTCACATGCCACCAACTCCACATTCACAGGCAACTTCAGCGCCACAGCCGTTTTCAGATAGCCCTCAATGCAAAGGCTCTAGACGCAAATATTGGTGTGAGAGCTAATTCAATCAAGGAAACACTGCATGTTGCTGAAGGGCATATTGAAGAAGGATCAGCCGAGTGGTTCTTGTGGGAGAACAACTCCATTTGGCTCACTAACTTCACACACCATCAGGCTTCCAGGCAGCTCTCAAGGAAACTCAGTTTTCACACTCTATGCTTAGTGCCCTTTGAGTGCATTATCTAGGAATGAACCTGGTAGAGCATCCCACACAAACGAATGCTCCACATGCGGGTTTCACATGCCACCAACTCCACATTCACAGGCAACTTCAGCGCCACAGCCGTTTTCAGATAGCCCTCAATGCAAAGGCTCTAGACGCAAATATTGGTGTGAGAGCTAATTCAATCAAGGAAACACTGCATGTTGGTGAAGGGCATATTGAAGAAGGATCAGCCGAGTGGTTCTTGTGGGAGAACAACTCCATTTGGCTCACTAACTTCACACACCATCAGGCTTCCAAGCAGCTCTCAAGGAAACTCAGTTTTCACACTCTATGCTTAGTGCCCTTTGAGTGCATTATCTAGGAATGAAGCTGGTAGAGCATCCCACACAAACGAATGCTCCACATGCGGGTTTCACATGCCACCAACTCCACATTCACAGGCAACTTCAGTGCCACAGCCATTTTCACACAGCCCTCAATGCAAAGGCTCTAGACGCAAATATTGGTGTGAGAGCTAATTCAATCAAGGAAACACTGCATGTTGGTGAAGGGCATATTGAAGAAGGATCAGCCGAGTGGTTCTTGTGGGAGAACAACTCCATTTGGCTCACTAACTTCACACACCATCAGGCTTCCAAGCAGCTCTCAAGGAAACTCAGTTTTCCCACTATATGCTTAGTGCCCTTTGAGTGCATTATCTAGGAATGAACCTGGTAGAGCATCCCACACAAACGAATGCTCCACATGCGGATTTCACATGCCACCAACTCCACATTCACAGGCAACTTCAGCGCCACAGCCGTTTTCAGATAGCCCTCAATGCAAAGGCTCTAGACGCAAATATTGGTGTGAGAGCTAATTCAATCAAGGAAACACTGCATGTTGGTGAAGGGCATATTGAAGAAGGATCAGCCGAGTGGTTCTTGTGGGAGAACAACTCCATTTGGCTCAGTAACTTCACACCATCAGGCTTCCAAGCAGCTCTCAAGAAAACTCAGTTTTCACACTCTATGCTTAGTGCCCTTTCACTGCATTATCGAGGAATGAACCTGGTAGAGCATCCCACACAAACGAATGCTCCACATGCGGGTTTCACATGCCACCAACTCCACATTCACAGGCAACTTCAGCGCCACAGCCGCTTTCAGATAGCCCTCAATGCAAGGGCTCTAGACGCAAATATTGGTGTGAGAGCTAATTCAATCAAGGAAACACTGCATGTTGGTGAAGGGCATACTGAAGAAGGATCAGCCGAGTGGTTCTTGTGGGAGAACAACTCCATTTGGCTCACTAACTTCACACACCATCAGGCTTCCAAGCAGCTCTCAAGGAAACTCAGTTTTCACACTCTATGCTTAGTGCCCTTTGTGTGCCTAGGACTGAAATGAAGCTTGCTGAACATCCCACACAAACGAATGCTCCACATGCGGGTTTCACATGCCACCAACTCCACATTCACAGGCAACTTCAGCGCCACAGCCGTTTTCAGATAGCCCTCAATGCAAAGGCTCTAGACGCAAATATTGGTGTGAGAGCTAATTCAATCAAGGAAACACTGCATGTTGCTGAAGGGCATATTGAAGAAGGATCAGCCGAGTGGTTCTTGTGGGAGAACAACTCCATTTGGCTCACTAACTTCACACACCATCAGGCTTCCAGGCAGCTCTCAAGGAAACTCAGTTTTCACACTCTATGCTTAGTGCCCTTTGAGTGCATTATCTAGGAATGAACCTGGTAGAGCATCCCACACAAACGAATGCTCCACATGCGGGTTTCACATGCCACCAACTCCACATTCACAGGCAACTTCAGCGCCACAGCCGTTTTCAGATAGCCCTCAATGCAAAGGCTCTAGACGCAAATATTGGTGTGAGAGCTAATTCAATCAAGGAAACACTGCATGTTGGTGAAGGGCATATTGAAGAAGGATCAGCCGAGTGGTTCTTGTGGGAGAACAACTCCATTTGGCTCACTAACTTCACACACCATCAGGCTTCCAAGCAGCTCTCAAGGAAACTCAGTTTTCACACTCTATGCTTAGTGCCCTTTGAGTGCATTATCTAGGAATGAACCTGGTAGAGCATCCCACACAAACGAATGCTCCACATGCGGGTTTCACATGCCACCAACTCCACATTCACAGGCAACTTCAGCGCCACAGCCGTTTTCAGATAGCCCTCAATGCAAATGCTCTAGACGCAAATATTGGTGTGAGAGCTAATTCAATCAAGGAAACACTGCATGTTGGTGAAGGGCATATTGAAGAAGGATCAGCCGAGTGGTTCTTGTGGGAGAACAACTCCATTTGGCTCACTAACTTCACACACCATCAGGCTTCCAAGCAGCTCTCAAGAAAACTCAGTTTTCACACTCTATGCTTAGTGCCCTTTGAGTGCATTATCTAGGAATGAACCTGGTAGAGCATCCCACACAAACGAATGCTCCACATGCGGGTTTCACATGCCACCAACTCCACATTCACAGGCAACTTCAGCGCCACAGCCGCTTTCAGATAGCCCTCAATGCAAGGGCTCTAGACGCAAATATTGGTGTGAGAGCTAATTCAATCAAGGAAACACTGCATGTTGGTGAAGGGCATACTGAAGAAGGATCAGCCGAGTGGTTCTTGTGGGAGAACAACTCCATTTGGCTCACTAACTTCACACACCATCAGGCTTCCAAGCAGCTCTCAAGGAAACTCACTTTTCACACTCTATGCTTAGTGCCCTTTCACTGCATTATCTAGGAATGAACCTGGTAGAGCATCCCACACAAACGAATGCTCCACATGCGGGTTTTACATGCCACCAACTCCACATTCACAGGCAACTTCAGCGCAAAAGCCGTTTTCAGATAGCCCTCAATGCAAAGGCTCTAGACGCAAATATTGGAGTGAGAGCTAATTCAATCAAGGAAACACTGCATGTTGGTGAAGGGCATATTGAAGAAGGATCAGCCGAGTGGTTCTTGTGGGAGAACAACTCCATTTGGCTCACTAACTTTACACACCATCAGTCTTCCAAGCAGCTCTCAAGGAAACTCAGTTTTCACACTCTATGCTTAGTGCCCTTTGAGTGCATTATCTAGGAATGAACCTGGTAGAGCATCCCACACAAACGAATGCTCCACATGCGGGTTTCACATGCCACCAACTCCACATTCACAGGCAACTTCAGCGCCACAGCCGTTTTCAGATAGCCCTCAATGCAAAGCCTCTAGACGCAAATATTGGTGTGAGAGCTAATTCAATCAAGGAAACACTGCATGTTGGTGAAGGGCATATTGAAGAAGGATCAGCCGAGTGGTTCTTGTGGGAGAACAACTCCATTTGGCTCACTAACTTCACACACCATCAGGCTTCCAAGCAGCTCTCAAGGAAACTCAGTTTTCACACTCTATGCTTAGTGCCCTTTGAGTGCATTATCTAGGAATGAACCTGGTAGAGCATCCCACACAAACGAATGCTCCACATGCGGGTTTCACATGCCACCAACTCCACATTCACAGGCAACTTCAGCGCCACAGCCATTTTCAGATAGCCCTCAATGCAAATGCTCTAGACGCAAATATTGGTGTGAGAGCTAATTCAATCAAGGAAACACTGCATGTTGGTGAAGGGCATATTGAAGAAGGATCAGCCGAGTGGTTCTTGTGGGAGAACAACTCTATTTGGCTCACTAACTTCACACCATCAGGCTTCCAAGCAGCTCTCAAGAAAACTCAGTTTTCACACTCTATGCTTAGTGCCCTTTGAGTGCATTATCTAGGAATGAACCTGGTAGAGCATCCCACACAAACGAATGCTCCACATGCGGGTTTCACATGCCACCAACTCCACATTCACAGGCAACTTCAGCGCAACAGCCGCTTTCAGATAGCCCTCAATGCAAAGCCTCTAGACGCAAATATTGGTGTGAGAGCTAATTCAATCAAGGAAACACTGCATGTTGGTGAAGGGCATACTGAAGAAGGATCAGCCGAGTGGTTCTTGTGGGAGAACAACTCCATTTGGCTCACTAACTTCACACACCATCAGGCTTCCAAGCAGCTCTCAAGGAAACTCACTTTTCACACTCTATGCTTAGTGCCCTTTCACTGCATTATCTAGGAATGAACCTGGTAGAGCATCCCACACAAACGAATGCTCCACATGCGGGTTTTACATGCCACCAACTCCACATTCACAGGCAACTTCAGCGCAAAAGCCGTTTTCAGATAGCCCTCAATGCAAAGGCTCTAGACGCAAATATTGGAGTGAGAGCTAATTCAATCAAGGAAACACTGCATGTTGGTGAAGGGCATATTGAAGAAGGATCAGCCGAGTGGTTCTTGTGGGAGAACAACTCCATTTGGCTCACTAACTTTACACACCATCAGGCTTCCAAGCAGCTCTCAAGGAAACTCAGTTTTCACACTCTATGCTTAGTGCCCTTTGAGTGCATTATCTAGGAATGAACCTGGTAGAGCATCCCACACAAACGAATGCTCCACATGCGGGTTTCACATGCCACCAACTCCACATTCTCTGGCAACTTCAGTGCCACAGCCGTTTTCAGATAGCCCTCAATGCAAAGCCTCTAGATGTAAATATTGGTGTGAGAGCTAATTCAATCAAGGAAACACTGCATATTGGTGAAGGACATATTGAAGAAGAATCAGCCGAGTGGTTCTTGTGGGAGAACAACTCCATTTGGCTCACTAACTTCACACACCATCAGGCTTCCAAGCAGCTCTCAAGGAAACTCAGTTTTCACACTCTATGCTTAGAGCCCTTTGAGTGCCTAGGACTGAAATGAATCTTGGGGAGCATCCCACACAAACGAATGCTCCACATGCGGGTTCCACATGCGACCAACTCTACATTCTCAGGCAACTTCAGCGCCACAGCCATTTTCAGATAGCCCTCAATGCAAAGGCTCTAGACACAAATATTGGTGTGAGAGCTAATTCAATCAAGGAAACACTGCATGTTGGTGAAGGGCATATTGAAGAAGGATCAGCCGAGTGGTTCTTGTGGGAGAACAACTCCATTTGGCTCACTAACTTCACACACCATCAGGCTTCCAAGCAGCTCTCAAGGAAACTCAGTTTTCACACTCTATGCTTAGTGCCCTTTGAGTGCATTATCTAGGAATGAACCTGGTAGAGCATCCCACACAAACGAATGCTCCACATGCGGGTTTCACATGCCACCAACTCCACATTCACAGGCAACTTCAGCGCCACAGCCGTTTTCAGATAGCCCTCAATGCAAAGGCTCTAGACGCAAATATTGGTGTGAGAGCTAATTC
The DNA here is from genome assembly GCF_030435755.1 of Ochotona princeps. Lineage (NCBI taxonomy): Eukaryota > Metazoa > Chordata > Mammalia > Lagomorpha > Ochotonidae > Ochotona > Ochotona princeps. The sequence continues at coordinate 44,054 of NW_026701319.1, read as the reverse complement.
AATCAAGGAAACACTGCATGTTGCTGAAGGGCATATTGAAGAAGGATCAGCTGAGTGGTTCTTGTGGGAGAACAACTCCATTTGGCTCACTAACTTCACACACCATCAGGCTTCCAAGCAGCTCTCAAGGAAACTCAGTTTTCACACTCTATGCTTAGTGCCCTTTGAGTGCATTATCTAGGAATGAACCTGGTAGAGCATCCCACACAAACGAATGCTCCACATGCGGGTTTCACATGCCACCAACTCCACATTCTCAGGCAACTTCAGTGCCACAGCCATTTTCAGATAGCCCTCAATGCAAAGGCTCTAGACGCAAATATTGGTGTGAGAGCTAATTCAATCAAGGAAACACTGCATGTTGGTGAAGGGCATATTGAAGAAGGATCAGCCGAGTGGTTCTTGTGGGAGAACAACTCCATTTGGCTCACTAACTTCACACACCATCAGGCTTCCAAGCAGCTCTCAAGGAAACTCAGTTTTCACACTTTATGCTTAGTGCCCTATGAGTGCCTAGGACTGAAATGAATCTTGGTGAGCATCCCACACAAACGAATGCTCCACATGCGGATTTCACATGCCACCAACTCCACAATCACAGGCAACTTCAGCGCCACAGCCGTTTTCAGATAGCCCTCAATGCAAAGGCTCTAGACGCAAATATTGGTGTGAGAGCTAATTCAATCAAGGAAACACTGCATGTTGGTGAAGGGCATATTGAAGAAGGATCAGCCGAGTGGTTCTTGTGGGAGAACAACTCCATTTGGCTCACTAACTTCACACACCATCAGGCTCCAAGCAGCTCTCAAGGAAACTCAGTTTTCACACTCTATGCTTAGTGCCCTTTGTGTGCCTATGAGTGAAATGAAACTTGGTGAGCATCCCACACAAACGCATGCTCCACATGCGGGTTTCACATGCCACCAACTCCACATTCACAGGCAACTTCAGCGCCACAGCCGTTTTCAGATAGCCCGCAATGCAAAGGCTCTAGACGCAAATATTGGTGTGAGAGCTAATTCAATCAAGGAAACACTGCATGTTGGTGAAGGGCATATTGAAGAAGGATCAGCCGAGTGGTTCTTGTGGGAGAACAACTCCATTTGGCTCACTAACTTCACACACCATCAGGCTTCCAAGCAGCTCTCAAGGAAACTCAGTTTTCACACTCTATGCTTAGTGCCCTTTGTGTGCCTTGGATTTAAATGAAGCTTGGTGAGCATCCCACACAAACGAATGCTCCACATGCGGGTTTCACATGCCACCAACTCCACATTCTCAGGCAACTTCAGTGCCACAGCCGTTTTCAGATAGCCCTCAATGCAAAGCCTCTAGATGTAAATATTGGTGTGAGAGCTAATTCAATCAAGGAAACACTGCATGTTGGTGAAGGGCATATTGAAGAAGGATCAGCCGAGTGGTTCTTGTGGGAGAACAACTCCATTTGGCTCACTAACTTCACACACCATCAGGCTTCCAAGCAGCTCTCAAGAAAACTCAGTTTTCACACTCTATGATTAGTGCCCTTTGAGTGCCTAGGGCTGAAATGAAGCTTGGTGAGCATCTCACACAAACAAATGCTCCACATGCGGGTTTCACATGCCACCAACTCCACATTCACAGGCAACTTCAGCGCCACAGCCGTTTTCAGATAGCCCTCAATGCAAAGGCTCTAGACGCAAATATTGGTGTGAGAGCTAATTCAATCAAGGAAACACTGCATGTTGGTGAAGGGCATATTGAAGAAGGATCAGCCGAGTGGTTCTTGTGGGAGAACAACTCCATTTGGCTCACTAACTTCACACACCATCAGGCTTCCAAGCAGCTCTCAAGGAAACTCAGTTTTCACACTCTATGCTTAGAGCCCTTTGAGTGCCTAGGACTGAAATGAATCTTGGGGAGCATCCCACACAAACGAATGCTCCACATGCGGGTTCCACATGCGACCAACTCTACATTCTCAGGCAACTTCAGCGCCACAGCCATTTTCAGATAGCCCTCAATGCAAAGGCTCTAGACGCAAATATTGGTGTGAGAGCTAATTCAATCAAGGAAACACTGCATGTTGGTGAAGGCCATATTGAAGAAGGATCAGCCGAGTGGTTCTTGTGGGAGAACAACTCCATTTGGCTCACTAACTTCACACACCATCAGGCTTCCAAGCAGCTCTCAAGGAAACTCAGTTTTCACACTCTATGCTTAGTGCCCTTTGAGTGCATTATCTAGGAATGAACCTGGTAGAGCATCCCACACAAACGAATGCTCCACATGCGGGTTTCACATGCCACCAACTCCACATTCACAGGCAACTTCAGCGCCACAGCCGTTTTCAGATAGCCCTCAATGCAAAGGCTCTAGACGCAAATATTGGTGTGAGAGCTAATTCAATCAAGGAAACACTGCATGTTGCTGAAGGGCATATTGAAGAAGGATCAGCCGAGTGGTTCTTGTGGGAGAACAACTCCATTTGGCTCACTAACTTCACACACCATCAGGCTTCCAAGCAGCTCTCAAGGAAACTCAGTTTTCACACTCTATGCTTAGTGCCCTTTGAGTGCATTATCTAGGAATGAACCTGGTAGAGCATCCCACACAAACGAATGCTCCACATGCGGGTTTCACATGCCACCAACTCCACATTCTCAGGCAACTTCAGTGCCACAGCCATTTTCAGATAGCCCTCAATGCAAAGGCTCTAGACGCAAATATTGGTGTGAGAGCTAATTCAATCAAGGAAACACTGCATGTTGGTGAAGGGCATATTGAAGAAGGATCAGCCGAGTGGTTCTTGTGGGAGAACAACTCCATTTGGCTCACTAACTTCACACACCATCAGGCTTCCAAGCAGCTCTCAAGGAAACTCAGTTTTCACACTTTATGCTTAGTGCCCTATGAGTGCCTAGGACTGAAATGAATCTTGGTGAGCATCCCACACAAACGAATGCTCCACATGCGGATTTCACATGCCACCAACTCCACAATCACAGGCAACTTCAGCGCCACAGCCGTTTTCAGATAGCCCTCAATGCAAAGGCTCTAGACGCAAATATTGGTGTGAGAGCTAATTCAATCAAGGAAACACTGCATGTTGGTGAAGGGCATATTGAAGAAGGATCAGCCGAGTGGTTCTTGTGGGAGAACAACTCCATTTGGCTCACTAACTTCACACACCATCAGGCTCCAAGCAGCTCTCAAGGAAACTCAGTTTTCACACTCTATGCTTAGTGCCCTTTGTGTGCCTATGACTGAAATGAAACTTGGTGAGCATCCCACACAAACGCATGCTCCACATGCGGGTTTCACATGCCACCAACTCCACATTCACAGGCAACTTCAGCGCCACAGCCGTTTTCAGATAGCCCTCAATGCAAAGGCTCTAGACGCAAATATTGGTGTGAGAGCTAATTCAATCAAGGAAACACTGCATGTTGGTGAAGGGCATATTGAAGAAGGATCAGCCGAGTGGTTCTTGTGGGAGAACAACTCCATTTGGCTCACTAACTTCACACACCATCAGGCTTCCAAGCAGCTCTCAAGGAAACTCAGTTTTCACACTCTATGCTTAGTGCCCTTTGAGTGCATTATCTAGGAATGAACCTGGTAGAGCATCCCACACAAACGAATGCTCCACATGCAGGTTTCACATGCCACCAACTCCACATTCACAGGCAACTTCAGCGCCACAGCCGTTTTCAGATAGCCCTCAATGCAAAGGCTCTAGACGCAAATATTGGTGTGAGAGCTAATTCAATCAAGGAAACATTGCATGTTGGTGAAGGGCATATTGAAGAAGGATCAGCCGAGTGGTTCTTGTGGGAGAACAACTCCATTTGGCTCACTAACTTCACACACCATCAGGCTTCCAAGCAGCTCTCAAGGAAACTCAGTTTTCACACTCTATGCTTAGTGCCCTTTGTGTGCCTTGGATTTAAATGAAGCTTGGTGAGCATCCCACACAAACGAATGCTCCACATGCGGGTTTCACATGCCACCAACTCCACATTCTCAGGCAACTTCAGTGCCACAGCCGTTTTCAGATAGCCCTCAATGCAAAGCCTCTAGATGTAAATATTGGTGTGAGAGCTAATTCAATCAAGGAAACACTGCATGATGGTGAAGGGCATATTGAAGAAGGATCAGCCGAGTGGTTCTTGTGGGAGAACAACTCCATTTGGCTCACTAACTTCACACACCATCAGGCTTCCAAGCAGCTCTCAAGAAAACTTAGTTTTCACACTCAATGATTAGTGCCCTTTGAGTGCCTAGGGCTGAAATGAAGCTTGGTGAGCATCTCACACAAACAAATGCTCCACATGCGGGTTTCACATGCCACCAACTCCACATTCACAGGCAACTTCAGCGCCACAGCCGTTTTCAGATAGCCCTCAATGCAAAGGCTCTAGACGCAAATATTGGTGTGAGAGCTAATTCAATCAAGGAAACACTGCATGTTGGTGAAGGGCATATTGAAGAAGGATCAGCCGAGTGGTTCTTGTGGGAGAACAACTCCATTTGGCTCACTAACTTCACACACCATCAGACTTCCAAGCAGCTCTCAAGAAAACTCAGTTTTCACACTCTATGCTTAGTGCCCTTTGAGTGCCTAGGACTGAAATGAAGCTTGGTGAGCATCCCACACAAACGAATGCTCCACATGCGGGTTTCACATGCCACCAACTCCACATTTACAGGCAACTTCAGTGCCACAGCCGTTTTCAGATAGCCCTCAATGCAAAGGCTCTAGACGCAAATATTGGTGTGAGAGCTAATTCAATCAAGGAAACACTGCATGTTGGTGAAGGGCATATTGAAGAAGGATCAACCAAGTGGTCCTTGTGCAAGAACAACTCCATTTGGCTCACTAACTTCACACACCATCAGGCTTCCAAGCAGCTCTCAAGGAAACTCAGTTTTCACACTCTAAGCTTAGTGCCCTTTGAGTGCATTATCTAGGAATGAATCTAGTAGAGCATCCCACACAAACGAATGCTCCACATGCGGGTTTCACATGCCACCAACTCCACATTCACAGGCAACTTCAGCGCCACAGCCGTTTTCAGATAGCCCTCAATGCAAAGGCTCTAGACGCAAATATTGGTGTGAGAGCTAATTCAATCAAGGAAACACTGCATGTTGGTGAAGGGCATATTGAAGAAGGATCAGCCGAGTGGTTCTTGTGGGAGAACAACTCCATTTGGCTCACTAACTTCACACACCATCAGGCTTCCAAGCAGCTCTCAAGGAAACTCAGTTTTCACACTCTATGCTTAGTGCCCTGTGAGTGCATTATCTAGGAATGAACCTGGTAGAGCATCCCACACAAACGAATGCTCCACATGCGGGTTTCACATGCCACCAACTCCACATTCACAGGCAACTTCAGTGCCACAGCCGCTTTCAGATAGCCCTCAATGCAAAGGCTCTAGACGCAAATATTGGTGTGAGAGCTAATTCAATCAAGGAAACACTGCATGTTGGTGAAGGGCATATTGAAGAAGGATCAGCCGAGTGGTTCTTGTGGGAGAACAACTCCATTTGGCTCACTAACTTCACACACCATCAGGCTTCCAAGCAGCTCTCAAGGAAACTCAGTTTTCACACTCTATGCTTAGTGCCCTTTGTGTGCCTTGGATTTAAATGAAGCTTGGTGAGCATCCCACACAAACGAATGCTCCACATGCGGGTTTCACATGCCACCAACTCCACATTCTCAGGCAACTTCAGTGCCACAGCCATTTTCAGATAGCCCTCAATGCAAAGCCTCTAGATGTAAATATTGGTGTGAGAGCTAATTCAATCAAGGAAACACTGCATATTAGTGAAGGGCATATTGAAGAAGAATCAGCCGAGTGGTTCTTGTGGGAGAACAACTCCATTTGGCTCACTAACTTCACACACCATCAGGTTTCCAAGCAGCTCTCAAGGAAACTCAGTTTTCACACTCTATGCTTAGTGCCCTTTGTGTGCCTAGGACTGAAATGAAGCTTGCTGAACATCCCACACAAACGAATGCTCCACATGCGGGTTTCACATGCCACCAACTCCACATTCACAGGCAACTTCAGCGCCACAGCCATTTTCAGATAGCCCTCAATGCAAAGGCTCTAGACGCAAATATTGGTGTGAGAGCTAATTCAATCAAGGAAACACTGCATGTTGGTGAAGGGCATATTGAAGAAGGATAAGGCGAGTGGTTCTTGTGGGAGAACAACTCCATTTGGCTCACTAACTTCACACACCATCAGGCTTCCAAGCAGCTCTCAAGGAAACTCAGTTTTCACACTCTATGCTTAGTGCCATTTGAGTGCATTATCTAGGAATGAACCTGGTAGAGCATCCCACACAAACGAATGCTCCAAATGCGGGTTTCACATGCCACCAACTCCACATTCACAGGCAACTTCAGCGCCACAGCCGTTTTCAGATAGCCCTCAATGCAAAGATTCTAGACGTAAATATTGGTGTGAGAGCTAATTCAATCAAGGAAACACTGCATGTTGGTGAAGGGCTTATTGAAGAAGGATAAGCCGAGTGGTTCTTGTGGGAGAACAACTCCATTTGGCTCACTAACTTCACACACCATCAGGCTTCCAAGCAGCTCTCAAGGAAACTCAGTTTTCACACTCTATGATTAGTGCCCTTTGAGTGCCTAGGGCTGAAATGAAGCTTGGTGAGCATCTCACACAAACAAATGCTCCACATGCGGGTTTCACATGCCACCAACTCCACATTCACAGGCAACTTCAGCGCCACAGCCGTTTTCAGATAGCCCTCAATGCAAAGGCTCTAGACGCAAATATTGGTGTGAGAGCTAATTCAATCAAGGAAACACTGCATGTTGGTGAAGGGCATATTGAAGAAGGATCAGCCGAGTGGTTCTTGTGGGAGAACAACTCCATTTGGCTCACTAACTTCACACACCATCAGGCTTCCAAGCAGCTCTCAAGGAAACTCAGTTTTCACACTCTATGCTTAGTGCCCTTTGAGTGCATTATCTAGGAATGAACCTGGTAGAGCATCCCACACAAACGAATGCTCCACATGCGGGTTTCACATGACACCAACTCCACATTCACAGGCAACTTCAGCGCCACAGCCGCTTTCAGATAGCCCTCAATGCAAAGGCTCTAGACGCAAATATTGGTGTGAGAGCTAATTCAATCAAGGAAACACTGCATGTTGGTGAAGGGCATATTGAAGAAGGATCAGCCGAGTGGTTCTTGTGGGAGAACAACTCCATTTGGCTCACTAAATTCACACACCATCAGGCTTCCAAGCAGCTCTCAAGGAAACTCAGTTTTCACACTCTATGCTTAGTGCCCTTTGTGTGCCTTGGATTTAAATGAAGCTTGGTGAGCATCCCACACAAACGAATGCTCCACATGCGGGTTTCACATGCCACCAACTCCACATTCTCAGGCAACTTCAGTGCCACAGCCATTTTCAGATAGCCCTCAATGCAAAGCCTCTAGATGTAAATATTGGTGTGAGAGCTAATTCAATCAAGGAAACACTGCATATTAGTGAAGGGCATATTGAAGAAGAATCAGCCAAGTGGTTCTTGTGGGAGAACAACTCCGTTTGGCTCACTAACTTCACACACCATCAGGTTTCCAAGCAGCTCTCAAGGAAACTCAGTTTTCACACTCTATGCTTAGTGCCCTTTGTGTGCCTAGGACTGAAATGAAGCTTGCTGAACATCCCACACAAACGAATGCTCCACATGCGGGTTTCACATGCCACCAACTCCACATTCACAGGCAACTTCAGTGCCACAGCCGTTTTCAGATAGCCCTCAATGCAAAGGCTCTAGACGCAAATATTGGTGTGAGAGCTAATTCAATCAAGGAAACACTGCATGTTGGTGAAGGGCATATTGAAGAAGGATCAGCCGAGTGGTTCTTGTGGGAGAACAACTCCATTTGGCTCACTAACTTCACACACCATCAGGCTTCCAAGCAGCTCTCAAGGAAACTCAGTTTTCACACTCTATGCTTAGTGCCCTTTGAGTGCATTGTCTAGGAATGAACCTGGTAGAGCATCCCACACAAACGAATGCTCCAAATGCGGGTTTCACATGCCACCAACTCCACATTCACAGGCAACTTCAGCGCCACAGCCGTTTTCAGATAGCCCTCAATGCAACGATTCTAGACGTTAATATTGGTGTGAGAGCTAATTCAATCAAGGAAACACTGCATGTTGGTGAAGGGCATATTGAAGAAGGATAAGGCGAGTGGTTCTTGTGGGAGAACAACTCCATTTGGCTCACTAACTTCACACACCATCAGGCTTCCAAGCAGCTCTCAAGGAAACTCAGTTTTCACACTCTATGATTAGTGCCCTTTGAGTGCCTAGGGCTGAAATGAAGCTTGGTGAGCATCTCACACAAACAAATGCTCCACATGCGGGTTTCACATGCCACCAACTCCACATTCTCAGGCAACTTCAGCACCACAGCCGTTTTCAGATAGCCCTCAATGCAAAGGCTCTAGACGCAAATATTGGTGTGAGAGCTAATTCAATCAAGGAAACACTGCATGTTGGTGAAGGGCATATTGAAGAAGGATCAGCCGAGTGGTTCTTGTGGGAGAACAACTCTATTTGGCTCACTAACTTCACACACCATCAGGCTTCCAAGCAGCTCTCAAGGAAAATCAGTTTTCACACTCTATGCTTAGTGCACTTTGAGTGCCTAGGACTGAAATGAAGCTTGGTGAGCATCCCACACAAACGAATGCTCCACATGCGGGTTTCACATGCCACCAACTCCACATTCTCAGGCAACTTCAGCGCCAAAGCCATTTTCAGATAGCCCTCAATGCAAAGGCTCTAGACGCAAATATTTGTGTGAGAGCTAATTCAATCAAGGAAACACTGCATGTTGGTGAAGGGCATATTGAAGAAGGATCAACCAAGTGGTTCTTGTGGGAGAACAACTCTATTTGGCTCACTAACTTCACACACCATCAGGCTTCCAAGCAGCTCTCAAGGAAACTCAGTTTTCACACTCTATGCTTAGTGCCGTTTGAGTGCATTATCTAGGAATGAATCTAGTAGAGCATCCCACACAAACGAATGCTCCACATGCGGGTTTCACATGCCACCAACTCCACATTCACAGGCAACTTCAGCGCCACAGCCATTTTCAGATAGCCCTCAATGCAAAGGCTCTAGACACAAATATTGGTGTGAGAGCTAATTCAATCAAGGAAACACTGCATGTTGGTGAAGGGCATATTGAAGAAGGATCAGCCGAGTGGTTCTTGTGGGAGAACAACTCCATTTGGCTCACTAACTTCACACACCATCAGGCTTCCAAGCAGCTCTCAAGGAAACTCAGTTTTCACACTCTATGCTTAGTGCCCTTTGTGTGCCTTGTATTTAAATGAAGCTTGGTGAGCATCCCACACAAACGAATGCTCCACATGCGGGTTTCACATGCCACCAACTCTACATTCTCAGGCAACTTCAGTGCCACAGCCGTTTTCAGATAGCCCTCAATGCAAAGCCTGTAGATGTAAATATTGGTGTGAGAGCTAATTCAATCAAGGAAACACTGCATATTGGTGAAGGGCATATTGAAGAAGAATCAGCCGAGTGGTCCTTGTGGGAGAACAACTCCATTTGGCTCACTAACTTCACACACCATCAGGCTTCCAAGCAGCTCTCAAGGAAACTCAGTTTTCACACTCTATGCTTAGTGCCCTTTGAATGCCTAGGATTGAAATGAATCTTGGTGAGCATCCCACACAAACGAATGCTCCACATGCGGGTTCCACATGCCACCAACTGCACATTCTCAGGGAAATTCAGCGCCACAGCCATTTTCAGATAGCCCTCAATGCAAAGGCTCTAGACGCAAATATTGGTGTGAGAGCTAATTCAATCAAGGAAACACTGCATGTTGGTGAAGGGCATATTGAAGAAGGATCAGCCGAGTGGTTCTTGTGGGAGAACAACTCCATTTGGCTCACTAACTTCACACACCATCAGGCTTCCAAGCAGCTCTCAAGGAAACTCAGTTTTCACACTCTATGCTTAGTGCCCTTTGAGTGCATTATCTAGGAATGAATCTAGTAGAGCATCCCACACAAACGAATGCTCCACATGCGGGTTTCACATGCCACCAACTCCACATTCTCAGGCAACTTCAGTGCCACAGCCATTTTCAGATAGCCCTCAATGCAAAGCCTCTAGATGTAAATATTGGTGTGAGAGCTAATTCAATCAAGGAAACACTGCATATTGGTGAAGGGCATATTGAAGAAGGATCAACCAAGTGGTCCTTGTGGGAGAACAACTCCATTTGGCTCACTAACTTCACACACCATCAGGTTTCCAAGCAGCTCTCAAGAAAACTCAGTTTTCACACTCTATGCTTAGTGCCATTTGAGTGCCTAGGACTGAAATGAATCTTGGTGAGCATCCCACACAAACGAATGCTCCACGTGCGGGTTCCACATGCCACCAACTCCACATTCTCAGGCAACTTCAGCGCCAAAGCCATTTTCAGATAGCCCTCAATGCAAAGGCTCTAGACGCAAATATTGGTGTGAGAGCTAATTCAATCAAGGAAACACTGCATGTTGGTGAAGGGCATATTGAAGAAGGATCAGCCCACAGCCGTTTTCAGATAGCCCTCAATGCAAAGGCTCTAGACGCAAATATTGGTGTGAGAGCTAATTCAATCAAGGAAACACTGCATGTTGGTGAAGGGCATATTGAAGAAGGATCAGCCGAGTGGTTCTTGTGGGAGAACAACTCTGTTTGGCTCACTAACTTCACACACCATCAGGCTTCCAAGCAGCTCTCAAGGAAACTCAGTTTTCACACTCTATGCTTAGTGCCCTTTGAGTGCATTATCGAGGAATGAACCTGGTAGAGCATCCCACACAAACGAATGCTCCACATGCGGGTTTCACATGCCACCAACTACACATTCTCACGCAACTTCAGCGCCACAGCCGTTTTCAGATAGCCCTCAATGCAAAGGCTCTAGACACAAATATTGGTGTGACAGCTAATTCAATCAAGGAAACACTGCATGTTGGTGAAGGACATATTGAAGAAGGATCAGCCGAGTGGTTCTTGTGGGAGAACAACTCCATTTGGCTCACTAACTTCACACACCATCAGGCTTCCAAGCAGCTCTCAAGGAAACTCAGTTTTCACACTCTAGGCTTAGTGCCCTTTGAGTACCTAGGACTGAAATGAAGCTTGGTGAGCATCCCACACAAACGAATGCTCCACATGCGGGTTTCACATGCCACCAACTCCACATTCACAGGCAACTTCAGCGCCACAGCCGTTTTCAGATAGCCCTCAATGCAAAAGCTCTAGACACAAATATTGGTGTGAGAGCTAATTCAATCAAGGAAACACTGCATGTTGGTGAAGGGCATATTGAAGAAGGATCAGCCGAGTGGTTCTTGTGGGAGAACAACTCTATTTGGCTCACTAACTTCACACACCATCAGGCTTCCAAGCAGCTCTCAAGGAAACTCAGTTTTCACACTCTATGCTTAGTGCCCTTTGAGTGCATTATCTAGGAATGAACCTGGTAGAGCATCCCACACAAACGAATGCTCCACATGCGGGTTTCACATGCCACCAACTACACATTCTCACGCAACTTCAGCGCCACAGCCGTTTTCAGATAGCCCTCAATGCAAAGGCTCTAGACACAAATATTGGTGTGACAGCTAATTCAATCAAGGAAACACTGCATGTTGGTGAAGGACATATTGAAGAAGGATCAGCCGAGTGGTTCTTGTGGGAGAACAACTCCATTTGGCTCACTAACTTCACACACCATCAGGCTTCCAAGCAGCTCTCAAGGAAACTCAGTTTTCACACTCTAGGCTTAGTGCCCTTTGAGTACCTAGGACTGAAATGAAGCTTGGTGAGCATCCCACACAAACGAATGCTCCACATGCGGGTTTCACATGCCACCAACTCCACATTCACAGGCAACTTCAGCGCCACAGCCGTTTTCAGATAGCCCTCAATGCAAAGGCTCTAGACACAAATATTGGTGTGAGAGCTAATTCAATCAAGGAAACACTGCATGTTGGTGAAGGGCATATTGAAGAAGGATCAGCCGAGTGGTTCTTGTGGGAGAACAACTCCATTTGGCTCACTAACTTCACACACCATCAGGCTTCCAAGCAGCTCTCAAGGAAACTCAGTTTTCACACTCTATGCTTAGTGCCCTTTGAGTGCCTAGGACTGAAATGAAGCTTGGTGAGCATCCCACACAAACAAATGCTCCACATGCGGGTTTCACATGCCACCAACTCCACATTGACAGGCAACTTCAGCGCCACAGCCGTTTTCAGATAGCCCTCAATGCAAAGGCTCTAGATGCAAATATTGGTGTGAGAGCTAATTCAATCAAGGAAACACTGCATGTTGGTGAAGGGCATATTGAAGAAGGATCAGCCGAGTGGTTCTTCTGGGAGAACAACTCCATTTGGCTCACTAACTTCACACACCATCAGGCTTCCAAGCAGCTCTCAAGGAAACTCAGTTTTCACACTCTATGCTTAGTGCCCTTTGAGTGCATTATCTAGGAATGAACCTGGGAAAGCATCCCACACAAACGAATGCTCCACATGCGGGTTTCACATGCCACCAACTCCACATTCACAGGCAACTTCAGCGCCAAAACCGTTTTCAGATAACCCTCAATGCAAAGGCTCTAGACACAAATATTGGTGTGAGAGCTAATTCAATCAAGGAAACACTGCATGTTGGTGAAGGGCATATTGAAGAAGGATCAGCCGAGTGGTTCTTGTGGGAGAACAACTCCATTTGGCTCACTAACTTCACACACCATCAGGCTTCCAAGCAGCTCTCAAGGAAACTCAGTTTTCACACTCTATGCTTAGTGCCCTTTGAGTGCATTATCTAGGAATGAACCTGGTAGAGCATCCCACACAAACGAATGCTCCACATGCGGGTTTCACATGCCACCAACTACACATTCTCACGCAACTTCAGCGCCACAGCCGTTTTCAGATAGCCCTCAATGCAAAGGCTCTAGACGCAAATATTGGTGTGAGAGCTAATTCAATCAAGGAAACACTGCATGTTGGTGAAGGGCATATTGAAGAAGGATCAGCCGAGTGGTTCTTGTGGGAGAACAACTCCATTTGGCTCACTAACTTCACACACCATCAGGCTTCCAAGCAGCTCTCAAGGAAACTCAGTTTTCACACTCTATGCTTAGTGCCCTTTGAGTGCCTAGGACTGAAATGAAGCTTGGTGAGCATCCCACACAAACAAATGCTCCACATGCGGGTTTCACATGCCACCAACTCCACACTGACAGGCAACTTCAGCGCCACAGCCGTTTTCAGATAGCCCTCAATGCAAAGGATCTAGATGCAAATATTGGTGTGAGAGCTAATTCAATCAAGGAAACACTGCATGTTGGTGAAGGGCATATTGAAGAAGGATCAGCCGAGTGGTTCTTGTGGGAGAACAACTCCATTTGGCTCACTAACTTCACACACCATCAGGCTTCCAAGCAGCTCTCAAGGAAACTCAGTTTTCACACTCTATGCTTAGTGCCCTTTGAGTGCATTATCTAGGAATGAACCTGGTAGAGCATCCCACACAAACGAATGCTCCACATGCGGGTTTCACATGCCACCAACTCCACATTGACAGGCAACTTCAGTGCCACAGCCGTTTTCAGATAGCCCTCAATGCAAAGGCTCTAGACACAAATATTGGTGTGAGAGCTAATTCAATCAAGGAAACACTGCATGTTGGTGAAGGGCATATTGAAGAAGGATCAGCCGAGTGGTTCTTGTGGGAGAACAACTCTATTTGGCTCACTAGCTTCACACACCATCAGGCTTCCAAGCAGCTCTCAAGGAAACTCAGTTTTCACACTCTATGCTTAGTGCCCTTTGAGTGCATTATCTAGGAATGAACCTGGTAGAGCATCCCACACAAACGAATGCTCCACATGCGGGTTTCACATGCCACCAACTTCACATTCACAGGCAACTTCAGCGCCACAGCCGTTTTCAGATAGCCCTCAATGCAAAGGCTCTAGACACAAATATTGGTGTGAGAGCTAATTCAATCAAGGAAACACTGCATGTTGGTGAAGGGCATATTGAAGAAGGATCTGCCGAGTGGTTCTTGTGGGAGAACAACTCCATTTGGCTCACTAACTTCACACACCATCAGGCTTCCAAGCAGCTCTCAAGGAAACTCAGTTTTCACACTTTATGCTTAGTGCCCTTTGAGTGCCTAGGACTGAAATGAAGCTTGGTGAGCATCCCACACAAACGAATGCTCCACATGCGGGTTTCACATGCCACCAACTCCACATTCACAGGCAACTTCAGCGCCACAGCCGTTTTCAGATAGCCCTCAATGCAAAGGCTCTAGACACAAATATTGCTGTGAGAGCTAATTCAATCAAGGAAACACTGCATCTTGCTGAAGGGCATATTGAAGAAGGATCAGCCGAGTGGTTCTTGTGGGAGAACAACTCCATTTGGCTCACTAACTTCACACACCATCAGGCTTCCAAGCAGCTCTCAAGGAAACTCAGTTTTCACACTCTATGCTTAGTGCCCTTTGAGTGCATTATCTAGGAATGAACCTGGTAGAGCATCCCACGCAAACGAATGCTCCACATGCGGGTTTCACATGCCTCCAACTCCACATTCACAGGCAACTTCAGCGCCACAGCCGTTTTCAGATAGCCCTCAATGCAAAGGCTCTAGACGCAAATATTGGTGTGAGAGCTAACTCAATCAAGGAAACACTGCATGTTGGTGAAGGGCATATTGAAGAAGGATCAGCCGAGTGGTTCTTGTGGGAGAACAACTCCATTTGGCTCACTAACTTCACACACCATCAGGCTTCCAAGCAGCTCTCAGGGAAACTCAGTTTTCACACTCTATGCTTAGTGCCCTTTGAGTGCATTATCTAGGAATGAACCTGGTAGAGCATCCCACACAAACGAATGCTCCACATGCGGGTTTCACATGCCACCGACTCCACATTGACTGGCAACTTCAGCGCCAGAACGGTTTTCAGATAGCCCTCAATGCAAAGGCTCTAGACGCAAATATTGGTGTGAGAGCTAATTCAATCAAGGAAACACTGCATGTTGGTGAAGGGCATATTGAAGAAGGATCAGCCGAGTGGTTCTTGTGGGAGAACAACTCCATTTGGCTCACTAACTTCACACACCATCAGGCTTCCAAGCAGCTCTCAAGGAAACTCAGTTTTCACACTCTATGCTTAGTGCCCTTTGAGTGCATTATCTAGGAATGAACCTGGTAGAGCATCCCACACAAACGAATGCTCCACATGCGGGTTTCACATGCCACCAACTCCACATTCACAGGCAACTTCAGCGCCACAGCCGTTTTCAGATAGCCCTCAATGCAAAGGCTCTAGACGCAAATATTGGTGTGAGAGCTAATTCAATCAAGGAAACACTGCAGGTTGCTGAAGGGCATATTGAAGAAGGATCAGCCGAGTGGTTCTTGTGGGAGAACAACTCCATTTGGCTCACTAACTTCACACACCATCAGGCTTCCAAGCAGCTCTCAAGGAAACTCAGTTTTCACACTCTATGCTTAGTGCCCTTTGAGTGCATTATCTAGGAATGAACCTGGTAGAGCATCCCACGCAAACGAATGCTCCACATGCGGGTTTCACATGCCTCCAACTCCACATTCACAGGCAACTTCAGCGCCACAGCCGTTTTCAGATAGCCCTCAATGCAAAGGCTCTCGACGCAAATATTGGTGTGAGAGCTAACTCAATCAAGGAAACACTGCATGTTGGTGAAGGGCATATTGAAGAAGGATCAGCCGAGTGGTTCTTGTGGGAGAACAACTCCATTTGGCTCACTAACTTCACACACCATCAGGCTTCCAAGCAGCTCTCAAGGAAACTCAGTTTTCACACTCTATGCTTAGTGCCCTTTGAGTGCATTATCTAGGAATGAACCTGGTAGAGCATCCCACACAAACGAATGCTCCACATGCGGGTTTCACATGCCACCGACTCCACATTGACAGGCAACTTCAGCGCCAGAACGGTTTTCAGATAGCCCTCAATGCAAAGGCTCTAGACGCAAATATTGGTGTGAGAGCTAATTCAATCAAGGAAACACTGCATGTTGGTGAAGGGCATATTGAAGAAGGATCAGCCGAGTGGTTCTTGTGGGAGAACAACTCCATTTGGCTCACTAACTTCACACACCATCAGGCTTCCAAGCAGCTCTCAAGGAAACTCAGTTTTCACACTCTATGCTTAGTGCCCTTTGAGTGCATTATCTAGGAATGAAACCTGGTAGAGCATCCCACACAAACGAATGCTCCACATGCGGGTTTCACATGCCACCAACTCCACATTCACAGGCAACTTCAGCGCCACAGCCGTTTTCAGATAGCCCTCAATGCAAAGGCTCTAGACGCAAATATTGGTGTGAGAGCTAATTCAATCAAGGAAACACTGCATGTTGGTGAAGGGCATATTGAAGAAGGATCAGCCGAGTGGTTCTTGTGGGAGAACAACTCCATTTGCTCACTAACTTCACACACCATCAGGCTTCCAAGCAGCTCTCAAGGAAACTCAGTTTTCACACTCTATGCTTAGTGCCCTTTGAGTGCATTATCTAGGAATGAACCTGATAGAGCATCCCACACAAACGAATGCTCCACATGCGGGTTTCACATGCCACCAACTCCACATTCTCAGGCAACTTCAGCGCCACAGCCGTTTTCAGATAGCCCTCAATGCAAAGGCTCTAGACGCAAATATTGGTGTGAGAGCTAATTCAATCAAGGAAACACTGCATGTTGGTGAAGGGCATATTGAAGAAGGATCAGCCGAGTGGTTCTTGTGGGAGAACAACTCCATTTGGCTCACTAACTTCACACACCATCAGGCTTCCAAGCAGCTCTCAAGGAAACTCAGTTTTCACACTTTATGCTTAGTGCCCTTTGAGAGCCTAGGACTAAAATGAAGCTGGTAGAGCATCCCACACAAACGAATGCTCCACATGCGGGTTTCACATGCCACCAACTCCACATTCACAGGCAACTTCAGCGCCACAGCCGTTTTCAGATAGCCCTCAATGCAAAGGCTCTAGACACAAATATTGCTGTGAGAGCTAATTCAATCAAGGAAACACTGCATGTTGGTGAAGGGCATATTGAAGAAGGATCAGCCGAGTGGTTCTTGGGGGAGAACAACTCCATTTGGTCTCCCTAACTCACACACCATCAGGTTTCCAAGCAGCTCTCAAGGAAACTCAGTTTTCACACTCTATGCTTAGTGCCTTTGAGTGCATTATCTAGGAATGAACCTGGTAGAGCATCCCACACAAACGAATGCTCCACATGCGGGTTTCACATGCCACCAACTCCACATTGACAGGCAACTTCAGCGTCAGAACGGTTTTCAGATAGCCCTCAATGCAAAGGCTCTCGACGCAAATATTGGTGTGAGAGCTACTTCAATCAAGGAAACACTGCATGTTGGTGAAGGGCACATTGAAGAAGGATCAGCCGAGTGGTTCTTGTGGGAGAACAACTCCATTTGGCTCACTAACTTCACACACCATCAGGCTTCCAAGCAGCTCTCAAGGAAACTCAGTTTTCACACTCTATGCTTAGTGCCCTTTGAGTGCATTATCTAGGAATGAACCTGATAGAGCATCCCACACAAACGAATGCTCCACATGCGGGTTTCACATGCCACCAACTCCACATTCTCAGGCAACTTCAGCGCCACAGCCGTTTTCAGATAGCCCTCAATGCAAAGGCTCTAGACGCAAATATTGGTGTGAGAGCTAATTCAATCAAGGAAACACTGCATGTTGGTGAAGGGCATATTGAAGAAGGATCAGCCGAGTGGTTCTTGTGGGAGAACAACTCCATTTGGCTCACTAACTTCACACACCATCAGGCTTCCAAGCAGCTCTCAAGGAAACTCAGTTTTCACACTTTATGCTTAGTGCCCTTTGAGAGCCTAGGACTAAAATGAAGCTGGTAGAGCATCCCACACAAACGAATGCTCCACATGTGGGTTTCACATGCCACCAACTCCACATTCACAGGCAACTTCAGCGCCACAGCCGTTTTCAGATAGCCCTCAATGCAAAGGCTCTAGACACAAATATTGCTGTGAGAGCTAATTCAATCAAGGAAACACTGCATGTTGGTGAAGGGCATATTGAAGAAGGATCAGCCGAGTGGTTCTTGGGGGAGAACAACTCCATTTGGCTCACTAACTTCACACACCATCAGGCTTCCAAGCAGCTCTCAAGGAAACTCAGTTTTCACACTCTATGCTTAGTGCCTTTGAGTGCATTATCTAGGAATGAACCTGGTAGAGCATCCCACACAAACGAATGCTCCACATGCGGGTTTCACATGCCACCAACTCCACATTGACAGGCAACTTCAGCGCCAGAACGGTTTTCAGATAGCCCTCAATGCAAAGGCTCTAGACGCAAATATTGGTGTGAGAGCTACTTCAATCAAGGAAACACTGCATGTTGGTGAAGGGCACATTGAAGAAGGATCAGCCGAGTGGTTCTTGTGGGAGAACAACTCCATTTGGCTCACTAACTTCACACACCATCAGGCTTCCAAGCAGCTCTCAAGGAAACTCAGTTTTCACACTCTATGCTTAGTGCCCTTTGAGTGCATTATCTAGGAATGAACCTGGTAGAGCATCCCACACAAACGAATGCTCCACATGCGGGTTTCACATGCCACCAACTCCACATTCACAGGCAACTTCAGCGCCACAGCCGTTTTCAGATAGCCCTCAATGCAAAGGCTCTAGACGCAAATATTGGTGTGAGAGCTAATTCAATCAAGGAAACACTGCATGTTGGTGAAGGGCATATTGAAGAAGGATCAGCCGAGTGGTTCTTGTGGGAGAACAACTCCATTTGGCTCACTAACTTCACACACCATCAGGCTTCCAAGCAGCTCTCAAGGAAACTCAGTTTTCACACTCTATGCTTAGTGCCTTTGAGTGCATTATCTAGGAATGAACCTGGTAGAGCATCCCACACAAACGAATGCTCCACATGCGGGTTTCACATGCCACCAACTCCACATTCTCAGGCAACTTCAGCGCCACAGCCATTTTCAGATAGCCCTCAATGCAAAGGCTCTAGACGCAAATATTGGAGTGAGAGCTAATTCAATCAAGGAAACACTGCATGTTGGTGAAGGGCATATTGAAGAAGGATCAGCGGAGTGGTTCTTGTGGGAGAACAACTCCATTTGGCTCACTAACTTCACACACCATCAGGCTTCCAAGCAGCTCTCAAGGAAACTCAGTTTACACACTCTATACTTAGTGCCCTTTGAGTACCTAGGACTGAAAAGATGCTTGGTGAGCATCCCACACAAACGAATGCTCCACATGCGGGTTTCACATGCCACCAACTCCACATTGACAGGCAACTTCAGTGCCACAGCCGTTTTCAGATAGCCCTCAATGCAAAGGCTCTAGACACAAATATTGGTGTGAGAGCTAATTCAATCAAGGAAACACTGCATGTTGGTGAAGGGCATATTGAAGAAGGATCAGCCGAGTGGTTCTTGTGGGAGAACAACTCTATTTGGCTCACTAACTTCACACACCATCAGGCTTCCAAGCAGCTCTCAAGGAAACTCAGTTTTCACACTCTATGCTTAGTGCCCTTTGAGTGCATTATCTAGGAATGAACCTGGTAGAGCATCCCACACAAATGAATGCTCCACATGCGGGTTTCACATGCCACCAACTTCACATTGACAGGCAACTTCAGCGCCAGAGCCGTTTTCAGGTAGCCCTCAATGCAAAGGCTCTAGACACAAATATTGGTGTGAGAGCTAATTCAATCAAGGAAACACTGCATGTTGGTGAAGGGCATATTGAAGAAGGATCAGCCGAGTGGTTCTTGTGGGAGAACAACTCCATTTGGCTCACTAACTTCACACACCATCAGGCTTCCAAGCAGCTCTCAAGGAAACTCAGTTTTCACACTTTATGCTTAGTGCCCTTTGAGTGCCTAGGACTGAAATGAAGCTTGGTGAGCATCCCACACAAACGAATGCTCCACATGCGGGTTTCACATGCCACCAACTCCACATTCACAGGCAACTTCAGCGCCACAACCGTTTTCAGATAGCCCTCAATGCAAAGGCTCTAGACACAAATATTGGTGTGAGAGCTAATTCAATCAAGGAAACACTGCATGTTGGTGAAGGGCATATTGAAGAAGGATCAGCCGAGTGGTTCTTGTGGGAGAACAACTCCATTTGGCTCACTAACTTCACACACCATCAGGCTTCCAAGCAGCTCTCAAGGAAACTCAGTTTTCACACTCTATGCTAAGTGCCCTTTGAGTGTCTAGGACTGCAATTAAGCTTGGTGAGCATCCCACACAAACCAATGCTCCACATGCGGGTTTCACATGCCACCAACTCCACATTCACAGGCAACTTCAGAGCCACAGCCGTTTTCAGATAGCCCTCAATGCAAAGGCTCTAGACCCAATATTGGTGTGAGAGCTAATTCAAACAAGGAAACACTGCATGTTGGTGAAGGGCATATTGAAGAAGGATCAGCCGAGTGGTTCTTGTGGGAGAACAACTCTATTTGGCTCACTAACTTCACACACCATCAGGCTTCCAAGCAGCTCTCAAGGAAACTCAGTTTTCACACTCTATGCTTAGTGCCCTTTGAGTGCATTATCTAGGAATGAACCTGGTAGAGCATCCCACACAAACGAATGCTCCACATGCGGGTTTCACATGCCACCAACTTCACATTGACAGGCAACTTCAGCGCCACAGCCGTTTTCAGATAGCCCTCAATGCAAAGGCTCTAGACACAAATATTGCTGTGAGAGCTAATTCAATCAAGAAAACACTGCATGTTGGTGAAGGGCATATTGAAGAAGGATCAGCCGAGTGGTTCTTGTGGGAGAACAACTCCATTTGGTTCACTAACTTCACACACCATCAGGCTTCCAAGCAGCTCTCAAGGAAACTCAGTTTTCACACTTTATGCTTAGTGCCCTTTGAGTGCCTAGGACTGAAATGAAGCTTGGTGAGCATCCCACACAAACGAATGCTCCACATGCGGGTTTCACATGCCACCAACTCCACATTCACAGGCAACTTCAGCGCCACAGCCGTTTTCAGATAGCCCTCAATGCAAAGGCTCTAGACACAAATATTGCTGTGAGAGCTAATTCAATCAAGGAAACACTGCATGTTGGTGAAGGGCATATTGAAGAAGGATCAGCCGAGTGGTTCTTGTGGGAGAACAACTCCATTTGGCTCACTAACTTCACACACCATCAGGCTTCCAAGCAGCTCTCAAGGAAACTCAGTTTTCACACTCTATGCTTAGTGCCCTTTGAGTGCATTATCTAGGAATGAACCTGGTAGAGCATCCCACACAAACGAATGCTCCACATGCGGGTTTCACATGCCACCAACTCCGCATTGACAGGCAACTTCAGCGCCACAGCCGTTTTCAGATAGCCCTCAATGCAAAGGCTCTAGACGCAAATATTGGTGTGAGAGCTAATTCAATCAAGGAAACACTGCATGTTGGTGAAGGGCATATTGAAGAAGGATTAGCCGAGTGGTTCTTGTGGGAGAACAACTCCATTTGGCTCACTAACTTCACACACCATCAGGCTTCCAAGCAGCTCTCAAGGAAACTCAGTTTTCACACTTTATGCTTAGTGCCCTTTGAGTGCATTATCTAGGAATGAACCTGGTAGAGCATCCCACACAAACGAATGCTCCACATGCGGGTTTCACATGCCACCAACTCCACAATCACAGGCAACTTCACAGCCACAGCCGTTTTCAGATAGCCCTCAATGCAAAGGCTCTAGACGCAAATATTGGTGTGAGAGCTAATTCAATCAAGGAAACACTGCATGTTGGTGAAGGGCATATTGAAGAAGGATCAGCCGAGTGGTTCTTGTGGGAGAACAACTCTATTTGGCTCACTAACTTCACACACCATCAGGCTTCCAAGCAGCTCTCAAGGAAACTCAGTTTTCACACTCTATGCTTAGTGCCCTTTGAGTGCATTATCTAGGAATGAACCTGGTAGAGCATCCCACACAAACGAATGCTCCACATGCGGGTTTCACATGCCACCAACTCCACATTCTCACGCAACTTCAGCGCCACAGCCGTTTTCAGATAGCCCTCAATGCAAAGGCTCTAGACACAAATATTGGTGTGAGAGCTAATTCAATCAAGGAAACACTGCATGTTTTTGAAGCGCATATTGAAGAAGGATCAGCCGAGTGGTTCTTGTGGGAGAACAACTCCATTTGGCTCACTAACTTCACACACCATCAGGCTTCCAAGCAGCTCTCAAGGAAACTCAGTTTTCACACTTTATGCTTAGTGCCCTTTGAGTGCCTAGGACTGAAATGAAGCTTGGTGAGCATCCCACACAAACGAATGCTCCACATGCGGGTTTCACATGCCACCAACTCCACATTCACAGGCAACTTCAGCGCCACAGCCGTTTTCAGATAGCCCTCAATGCAAAGGCTCTAGACACAAATATTGGTGTGAGAGCTAATTCAATCAAGGAAACACTGCATGTTGGTGAAGGGCATATTGAAGAAGGATCAGCCGAGTGGTTCTTGTGGGAGAACAACTCCATTTGGCTCACTAACTTCACACACCATCAGGCTTCCAAGCAGCTCTCAAGGAAACTCAGTTTTCACACTCTATGCTAAGTGCCCTTTGAGTGTCTAGGACTGAAATTAACCTGGTAGAGCATCCCACACAAACGAATGCTCCACATGCGGGTTTCACATGCCACCAACTCCACATTCACAGGCAACTTCAGAGCCACAGCCGTTTTCAGATAGCCCTCAATGCAAAGGCTCTAGACCCAATATTGGTGTGAGAGCTAATTCAAACAAGGAAACACTGCATGTTGGTGAAGGACATATTGAAGAAGGATCAGCCGAGTGGTTCTTTTGGGAGAACAACTCTATTTGGCTCACTAACTTCACACACCATCAGGCTTCCAAGCAGCTCTCAAGGAAACTCAGTTTTCACACTCTATGCTTAGTGCCTTTGAGTGCATTATCTAGGAATGAACCTGGTAGAGCATCCCACACAAACGAATGCTCCACATGCGGGTTTCACATGCCACCAACTCCACATTCTCAGGCAACTTCAGCGCCACAGCCGTTTTCAGATAGCCCTCAATGCAAAGGCTCTAGACACAAATATTGGAGTGAGAGCTAATTCAATCAAGGAAACACTGCATGTTGGTGAAGGGCATATTGAAGAAGGATCAGCGGAGTGGTTCTTGTGGGAGAACAACTCCATTTGGCTCACTAACTTCACACACCATCAGGCTTCCAAGCAGCTCTCAAGGAAACTCAGTTTACACACTCTATACTTAGTGCCCTTTGAGTACCTAGGACTGAAAAGATGCTTGGTGAGCATCCCACACAAACGAATGCTCCACATGCGGGTTTCACATGCCACCAACTCCACATTGACAGGCAACTTCAGTGCCACAGCCGTTTTCAGATAGCCCTCAATGCAAAGGCTCTAGACACAAATATTGGTGTGAGAGCTAATTCAATCAAGGAAACACTGCATGTTGGTGAAGGGCATATTGAAGAAGGATCAGCCGAGTGGTTCTTGTGGGAGAACAACTCTATTTGGCTCACTAACTTCACACACCATCAGGCTTCCAAGCAGCTCTCAAGGAAACTCAGTTTTCACACTCTATGCTTAGTGCCCTTTGAGTGCATTATCTAGGAATGAACCTGGTAGAGCATCCCACACAAATGAATGCTCCACATGCGGGTTTCACATGCCACCAACTTCACATTGACAGGCAACTTCAGCGCCACAGCCGTTTTCAGGTAGCCCTCAATGCAAAGGCTCTAGACACAAATATTGGTGTGAGAGCTAATTCAATCAAGGAAACACTGCATGTTGGTGAAGGGCATATTGAAGAAGGATCAGCCGAGTGGTTCTTGTGGGAGAACAACTCCATTTGGCTCACTAACTTCACACACCATCAGGCTTCCAAGCAGCTCTCAAGGAAACTCAGTTTTCACACTCTATGCTTAGTGCCCTTTGAGTGCATTATCTAGGAATGAACCTGGTAGAGCATCCCACGCAAACGAATGCTCCACATGCGGGTTTCACATGCCTCCAACTCCACATTCACAGGCAACTTCAGCGCCACAGCCGTTTTCAGATAGCCCTCAATGCAAAGGCTCTAGACGCAAATATTGGTGTGAGAGCTAACTCAATCAAGGAAACACTGCATGTTGGTGAAGGGCATATTGAAGAAGGATCAGCCGAGTGGTTCTTGTGGGAGAACAACTCCATTTGGCTCACTAACTTCACACACCATCAGGCTTCCAAGCAGCTCTCAAGGAAACTCAGTTTTCACACTCTATGCTTAGTGCCTTTGAGTGCATTATCTAGGAATGAACCTGGTAGAGCATCCCACACAAACGAATGCTCCACATGCGGGTTTCACATGCCACCAACTCCACATTCTCAGGCAACTTCAGCGCCACAGCCATTTTCAGATAGCCCTCAATGCAAAGGCTCTAGACGCAAATATTGGAGTGAGAGCTAATTCAATCAAGGAAACACTGCATGTTGGTGAAGGGCATATTGAAGAAGGATCAGCGGAGTGGTTCTTGTGGGAGAACAACTCCATTTGGCTCACTAACTTCACACACCATCAGGCTTCCAAGCAGCTCTCAAGGAAACTCAGTTTACACACTCTATACTTAGTGCCCTTTGAGTACCTAGGACTGAAAAGATGCTTGGTGAGCATCCCACACAAACGAATGCTCCACATGCGGGTTTCACATGCCACCAACTCCACATTGACAGGCAACTTCAGTGCCACAGCCGTTTTCAGATAGCCCTCAATGCAAAGGCTCTAGACACAAATATTGGTGTGAGAGCTAATTCAATCAAGGAAACACTGCATGTTGGTGAAGGGCATATTGAAGAAGGATCAGCCGAGTGGTTCTTGTGGGAGAACAACTCTATTTGGCTCACTAACTTCACACACCATCAGGCTTCCAAGCAGCTCTCAAGGAAACTCAGTTTTCACACTCTATGCTAAGTGCCCTTTGAGTGTCTAGGACTGAAATTAAGCTTGGTGAGCATCCCACACAAACGAATGCTCCACATGCGGGTTTCACATGCCACCAACTCCACATTCACAGGCAACTTCAGAGCCACAGCCGTTTTCAGATAGCCCTCAATGCAAAGGCTCTAGACCCAATATTGGTGTGAGAGCTAATTCAAACAAGGAAACACTGCATGTTGGTGAAGGACATATTGAAGAAGGATCAGCCGAGTGGTTCTTGTGGGAGAACAACTCTATTTGGCTCACTAACTTCACACACCATCAGGCTTCCAAGCAGCTCTCAAGGAAACTCAGTTTTCACACTCTATGCTTAGTGCCCTTTGAGTGCATTATCTAGGAATGAACCTGGTAGAGCATCCCACACAAACGAATGCTCCACATGCGGGTTTCACATGCCACCAACTTCACATTGACAGGCAACTTCAGCGCCACAGCCGTTTTCAGATAGCCCTCAATGCAAAGGCTCTAGACACAAATATTGGTGTGAGAGCTAATTCAATCAAGGAAACACTTCATGTTGGTGAAGGGCATATTGAAGAAGGATCAGCCGAGTGGTTCTTGTGGGAGAACAACTCCATTTGGTTCACTAACTTCACACACCATCAGGCTTCCAAGCAGCTCTCAAGGAAACTCAGTTTTCACACTTTATGCTTAGTGCCCTTTGAGTGCCTAGGACTGAAATGAAGCTTGGTGAGCATCCCACACAAACGAATGCTCCACATGCGGGTTTCACATGCCACCAACTCCACATTGACAGGCAACTTCAGCGCCACAGCCGTTTTCAGATAGCCCTCAATGCAAAGGCTCTAGACACAAATATTGGTGTGAGAGCTAATTCAATCAAGGAAACACTGCATGTTGGTGAAGGGCATATTGAAGAAGGATCAGCCGAGTGGTTCTTGTGGGAGAACAACTCCATTTGGCTCACTAACTTCACACACCATCAGGCTTCCAAGCAGCTCTCAAGGAAACTCAGTTTTCACACTCTATGCTAAGTGCCCTTTGAGTGTCTAGGACTGAAATTAAGCTTGGTGAGCATCCCACACAAACGAATGCTCCACATGCGGGTTTCACATGCCACCAACTCCACATTCACAGGCAACTTCAGAGCCACAGCCGTTTTCAGATAGCCCTCAATGCAAAGGCTCTAGACCCAATATTGGTGTGAGAGCTAATTCAAACAAGGAAACACTGCATGTTGGTGAAGGACATATTGAAGAAGGATCAGCCGAGTGGTTCTTGTGGGAGAACAACTCTATTTGGCTCACTAACTTCACACACCATCAGGCTTCCAAGCAGCTCTCAAGGAAACTCAGTTTTCACACTCTATGCTTAGTGCCCTTTGAGTGCATTATCTAGGAATGAACCTGGTAGAGCATCCCACACAAACGAATGCTCCACATGCGGGTTTCACATGCCACGAACTCCACATTCACAGGCAACTTCAGCGCCACAGCCGTTTTCAGATAGCCCTCAATGCAAAGGCTCTAGACGCAAATATTGGTGTGAGAGCTAATTCAATCAAGGAAACACTGCATGTTGGTGAAGGGCATATTGAAGAAGGATCAGCCGAGTGGTTCTTGTGGGAGAACAACTCCATTTGGCTCACTAACTTCACACACCATCAGGCTTCCAAGCAGCTCTCAAGGAAACTCAGTTTTCACACTCTATGCTTAGTGCCTTTGAGTGCATTATCTAGGAATGAACCTGGTAGAGCATCCCACACAAACGAATGCTCCACATGCGGGTTTCACATGCCACCAACTCCACATTCTCAGGCAACTTCAGCGCCAAAACCGTTTTCAGATAGCCCTCAATGCAAAGGCTCTAGACACAAATATTGGAGTGAGAGCTAATTCAATCAAGGAAACACTGCATGTTGGTGAAGGGCATATTGAAGAAGGATCAGCGGAGTGGTTCTTGTGGGAGAACAACTCCATTTGGCTCACTAACTTCACACACCATCAGGCTTCCAAGCAGCTCTCAAGGAAACTCAGTTTTCACACTCTATACTTAGTGCCCTTTGAGTACCTAGGACTGAAAAGATGCTTGGTGAGCATCCCACACAAACGAATGCTCCACATGCGGGTTTCACATGCCACCAACTCCACATTGACAGGCAACTTCAGTGCCACAGCCGTTTTCAGATAGCCCTCAATGCAAAGGCTCTAGACACAAATATTGGTGTGAGAGCTAATTCAATCAAGGAAACACTGCATGTTGGTGAAGGGCATATTGAAGAAGGATCAGCCGAGTGGTTCTTGTGGGAGAACAACTCTATTTGGCTCACTAACTTCACACACCATCAGGCTTCCAAGCAGCTCTCAAGGAAACTCAGTTTTCACACTCTATGCTTAGTGCCCTTTGAGTGCATTATCTAGGAATGAACCTGGTAGAGCATCCCACACAAATGAATGCTCCACATGCGGGTTTCACATGCCACCAACTTCACATTGACAGGCAACTTCAGCGCCACAGCCGTTTTCAGGTAGCCCTCAATGCAAAGGCTCTAGACACAAATATTGGTGTGAGAGCTAATTCAATCAAGGAAACACTGCATGTTCGTGAAGGGCATATTGAAGAAGGATCAGCCGAGTGGTTCTTGTGGGAGAACAACTCCATTTGGCTCACTAACTTCACACACCATCAGGCTTCCAAGCAGCTCTCAAGGAAACTCAGTTTTCTATGCTTAGTGCCCTTTGAGTGCCTAGGACTGAAATGAAGCTTGGTGAGCATCCCACACAAACGAATGCTCCACATGCGGTTTCACATGCCACCAACTCCACATTCACAGGCAACTTCAGAGCCACAGCCGTTTTCAGATAGCCCTCAATGCAAAGGCTCTAGACACAAATATGGTGTGAGAGCTAATTCAATCAAGGAAACACTGCATGTTGGTGAAGGGCATATTGAAGAAGGATCAGCCGAGGTGGGTCTTGTGGGAGAACAACTCCATTTGGCTCACTAACTTCACACACCATCAGGCTTCCAAGCAGCTCTCAAGGAAACTCAGTTTTCACACTCTATGCTAAGTGCCCTTTGAGTGTCTAGGACTGAAATTAAGCTTGGTGAGCATCCCACACAAACGAATGCTCCACATGCGGGTTTCACATGCCACCAACTCCACATTCACAGGCAACTTCAGAGCCACAGCCGTTTTCAGATAGCCCTCAATGCAAAGGCTCTAGACCCAATATTGGTGTGAGAGCTAATTCAAACAAGGAAACACTGCATGTTGGTGAAGGACATATTGAAGAAGGATCAGCCGAGTGGTTCTTGTGGGAGAACAACTCTATTTGGCTCACTAACTTCACACACACATCAGGCTTCCAAGCAGCTCTCAAGGAAACTCAGTTTTCACACTCTATGCTTAGTGCCCTTTGAGTGCATTATCTAGGAATGAACCTGGTAGAGCATCCCACACAAACGAATGCTCCACATGCGGGTTTCACATGCCACCAACTCC
Organism: Ochotona princeps; assembly: GCF_030435755.1. Taxonomy (NCBI): domain Eukaryota; kingdom Metazoa; phylum Chordata; class Mammalia; order Lagomorpha; family Ochotonidae; genus Ochotona; species Ochotona princeps. The sequence goes on along the minus strand of NW_026701319.1, from coordinate 15,400 downwards.
ACATTGACAGGCAACTTCAGCGCCACAGCCGTTTTCAGATAGCCCTCAATGCAAAGGCTCTAGACGCAAATATTGGTGTGAGAGCTAATTCAATCAAGGAAACACTGCATGTTGGTGAAGGGCATATTGAAGAAGGATTAGCCGAGTGGTTCTTGTGGGAGAACAACTCCATTTGGCTCACTAACTTCACACACCATCAGGCTTCCAAGCAGCTCTCAAGGAAACTCCAGTTTTCACACTTTATGCTTAGTGCCCTTTGAGTGCATTATCTAGGAATGAACCTGGTAGAGCATCCCACACAAACGAATGCTCCACATGCGGGTTTCACATGCCACCAACTCCACAATCACAGGCAACTTCACAGCCACAGCCGTTTCAGATAGCCCTCAATGCAAAGGCTCTAGACGCAAATATTGGTGTGAGAGCTAATTCAATCAAGGAAACACTGCATGTTGGTGAAGGACATATTGAAGAAGGATCAGCCGAGTGGTTCTTTTGGGAGAACAACTCTATTTGGCTCACTAACTTCACACACCATCAGGCTTCCAAGCAGCTCTCAAGGAAACTCAGTTTTCACACTCTATGCTTAGTGCCCTTTGAGTGCATTATCTAGGAATGAACCTGGTAGAGCATCCCACACAAACGAATGCTCCACATGCGGGTTTCACATGCCACCAACTCCACATTCTCACGCAACTTCAGCGCCACAGCCGTTTTCAGATAGCCCTCAATGCAAAGGCTCTAGACACAAATATTGGTGTGAGAGCTAATTCAATCAAGGAAACACTGCATGTTTTTGAAGCGCATATTTGAAGAAGGATCAGCCGAGTGGTTCTTGTGGGAGAACAACTCCATTTGGCTCACTAACTTCACACACCATCAGGCTTCCAAGCAGCTCTCAAGGAAACTCAGTTTTCACACTCTATGCTTAGTGCCCTTTGAGTGCATTATCTAGGAATGAACCTGGTAGAGCATCCCACACAAACGAATGCTCCACATGCGGGTTTCACATGCCACGAACTCCACATTCACAGGCAACTTCAGCGCCACAGCCGTTTTCAGATAGCCCTCAATGCAAAGGCTCTAGACGCAAATATTGGTGTGAGAGCTAATTCAATCAAGGAAACACTGCATGTTGGTGAAGGGCATATTGAAGAAGGATCAGCCGAGTGGTTCTTGTGGGAGAACAACTCCATTTGGCTCACTAACTTCACACACCATCAGGCTTCCAAGCAGCTCTCAAGGAAACTCAGTTTTCACACTCTATGCTTAGTGCCTTTGAGTGCATTATCTAGGAATGAACCTGGTAGAGCATCCCACACAAACGAATGCTCCACATGCGGGTTTCACATGCACCAACTCCACATTCTCAGGCAACTTCAGCGCCAAAACCGTTTTCAGATAGCCCTCAATGCAAAGGCTCTAGACACAAATATTGGAGTGAGAGCTAATTCAATCAAGGAAACACTGCATGTTGGTGAAGGGCATATTGAAGAAGGATCAGCGGAGTGGTTCTTGTGGGAGAACAACTCCATTTGGCTCACTAACTTCACACACCATCAGGCTTCCAAGCAGCTCTCAAGGAAACTCAGTTTTCACACTCTATACTTAGTGCCCTTTGAGTACCTAGGACTGAAAAGATGCTTGGTGAGCATCCCACACAAACGAATGCTCCACATGCGGGTTTCACATGCCACCAACTCCACATTGACAGGCAACTTCAGTGCCACAACCGTTTTCAGATAGCCCTCAATGCAAAGGCTCTAGACACAAATATTGGTGTGAGAGCTAATTCAATCAAGGAAACACTGCATGTTGGTGAAGGGCATATTGAAGAAGGATCAGCCGAGTGGTTCTTGTGGGAGAACAACTCTATTTGGCTCACTAACTTCACACACCATCAGGCTTCCAAGCAGCTCTCAAGGAAACTCAGTTTTCACACTCTATGCTTAGTGCCCTTTGAGTGCATTATCTAGGAATGAACCTGGTAGAGCATCCCACACAAATGAATGCTCCACATGCGGGTTTCACATGCCACCAACTTCACATTGACAGGCAACTTCAGCGCCACAGCCGTTTTCAGGTAGCCCTCAATGCAAAGGCTCTAGACACAAATATTGGTGTGAGAGCTAATTCAATCAAGGAAACACTGCATGTTCGTGAAGGGCATATTGAAGAAGGATCAGCCGAGTGGTTCTTGTGGGAGAACAACTCCATTTGGCTCACTAACTTCACACACCATCAGGCTTCCAAGCAGCTCTCAAGGAAACTCAGTTTTCACACTTTATGCTTAGTGCCCTTTGAGTGCCTAGGACTGAAATGAAGCTTGGTGAGCATCCCACACAAACGAATGCTCCACATGCGGGTTTCACATGCCACCAACTCCACATTCACAGGCAACTTCAGAGCCACAGCCGTTTTCAGATAGCCCTCAATGCAAAGGCTCTAGACACAAATATTGGTGTGAGAGCTAATTCAATCAAGGAAACACTGCATGTTGGTGAAGGGCATATTGAAGAAGGATCAGCCGAGTGGTTCTTGTGGGAGAACAACTCCATTTGGCTCACTAACTTCACACACCATCAGGCTTCCAAGCAGCTCTCAAGGAAACTCAGTTTTCACACTCTATGCTAAGTGCCCTTTGAGTGTCTAGGACTGAAATTAAGCTTGGTGAGCATCCCACACAAACGAATGCTCCACATGCGGGTTTCACATGCCACCAACTCCACATTCACAGGCAACTTCAGAGCCACAGCCGTTTTCAGATAGCCCTCAATGCAAAGGCTCTAGACCCAATATTGGTGTGAGAGCTAATTCAAACAAGGAAACACTGCATGTTGGTGAAGGACATATTGAAGAAGGATCAGCCGAGTGGTTCTTGTGGGAGAACAACTCTATTTGGCTCACTAACTTCACACACCATCAGGCTTCCAAGCAGCTCTCAAGGAAACTCAGTTTTCACACTCTATGCTTAGTGCCCTTTGAGTGCATTATCTAGGAATGAACCTGGTAGAGCATCCCACACAAACGAATGCTCCACATGCGGGTTTCACATGCCACCAACTCCACATTGACAGGCAACTTCAGCGCCACAGCCGTTTTCAGATAGCCCTCAATGCAAAGGCTCTAGACGCAAATATTGGTGTGAGAGCTAATTCAATCAAGGAAACACTGCATGTTGGTGAAGGGCATATTGAAGAAGGATTAGCCGAGTGGTTCTTGTGGGAGAACAACTCCATTTGGCTCACTAACTTCACACACCATCAGGCTTCCAAGCAGCTCTCAAGGAAACTCAGTTTTCACACTTTATGCTTAGTGCCCTTTGAGTGCATTATCTAGGAATGAACCTGGTAGAGCATCCCACACAAACGAATGCTCCACATGCGGGTTTCACATGCCACCAACTCCACAATCACAGGCAACTTCACAGCCACAGCCGTTTTCAGATAGCCCTCAATGCAAAGGCTCTAGACGCAAATATTGGTGTGAGAGCTAATTCAATCAAGGAAACACTGCATGTTGGTGAAGGACATATTGAAGAAGGATCAGCCGAGTGGTTCTTTTGGGAGAACAACTCTATTTGGCTCACTAACTTCACACACCATCAGGCTTCCAAGCAGCTCTCAAGGAAACTCAGTTTTCACACTCTATGCTTAGTGCCCTTTGAGTGCATTATCTAGGAATGAACCTGGTAGAGCATCCCACACAAACGAATGCTCCACATGCGGGTTTCACATGCCACCAACTCCACATTCTCACGCAACTTCAGCGCCACAGCCGTTTTCAGATAGCCCTCAATGCAAAGGCTCTAGACACAAATATTGGTGTGAGAGCTAATTCAATCAAGGAAACACTGCATGTTTTTGAAGCGCATATTGAAGAAGGATCAGCCGAGTGGTTCTTGTGGGAGAACAACTCCATTTGGCTCACTAACTTCACACACCATCAGGCTTCCAAGCAGCTCTCAAGGAAACTCAGTTTTCACACTCTATGCTTAGTGCCCTTTGAGTGCATTATCTAGGAATGAACCTGGTAGAGCATCCCACACAAACGAATGCTCCACATGCGGGTTTCACATGCCACGAACTCCACATTCACAGGCAACTTCAGCGCCACAGCCGTTTTCAGATAGCCCTCAATGCAAAGGCTCTAGACGCAAATATTGGTGTGAGAGCTAATTCAATCAAGGAAACACTGCATGTTGGTGAAGGGCATATTGAAGAAGGATCAGCCGAGTGGTTCTTGTGGGAGAACAACTCCATTTGGCTCACTAACTTCACACACCATCAGGCTTCCAAGCAGCTCTCAAGGAAACTCAGTTTTCACACTCTATGCTTAGTGCCTTTGAGTGCATTATCTAGGAATGAACCTGGTAGAGCATCCCACACAAACGAATGCTCCACATGCGGGTTTCACATGCCACCAACTCCACATTCTCAGGCAACTTCAGCGCCAAAACCGTTTTCAGATAGCCCTCAATGCAAAGGCTCTAGACACAAATATTGGAGTGAGAGCTAATTCAATCAAGGAAACACTGCATGTTGGTGAAGGGCATATTGAAGAAGGATCAGCGGAGTGGTTCTTGTGGGAGAACAACTCCATTTGGCTCACTAACTTCACACACCATCAGGCTTCCAAGCAGCTCTCAAGGAAACTCAGTTTTCACACTCTATACTTAGTGCCCTTTGAGTACCTAGGACTGAAAAGATGCTTGGTGAGCATCCCACACAAACGAATGCTCCACATGCGGGTTTCACATGCCACAACTCCACATTGACAGGCAACTTCAGTGCCACAGCCGTTTTCAGATAGCCCTCAATGCAAAGGCTCTAGACACAAATATTGGTGTGAGAGCTAATTCAATCAAGGAAACACTGCATGTTGGTGAAGGGCATATTGAAGAAGGATCAGCCGAGTGGTTCTTGTGGGAGAACAACTCTATTTGGCTCACTAACTTCACCACACCATCAGGCTTCCAAGCAGCTCTCAAGGAAACTCAGTTTTCACACTCTATGCTTAGTGCCCTTTGAGTGCATTATCTAGGAATGAACCTGGTAGAGCATCCCACACAAATGAATGCTCCACATGCGGGTTTCACATGCCACCAACTTCACATTGACAGGCAACTTCAGCGCCACAGCCGTTTTCAGGTAGCCCTCAATGCAAAGGCTCTAGACACAAATATTGGTGTGAGAGCTAATTCAATCAAGGAAACACTGCATGTTCGTGAAGGGCATATTGAAGAAGGATCAGCCGAGTGGTTCTTGTGGTCCGAGAACAACTCCATTTGGCTCACTAACTTCACACACCATCAGGCTTCCAAGCAGCTCTCAAGGAAACTCAGTTTTCACACTTTATGCTTAGTGCCCTTTGAGTGCCTAGGACTGAAATGAAGCTTGGTGAGCATCCCACACAAACGAATGCTCCACATGCGGGTTTCACATGCCACCAACTCCACATTCACAGGCAACTTCAGAGCCACAGCCGTTTTCAGATAGCCCTCAATGCAAAGGCTCTAGACACAAATCATTGGTGTGAGAGCTAATTCAATCAAGGAAACACTGCATGTTGGTGAAGGGCATATTGAAGAAGGATCAGCCGAGTGGTTCTTGTGGGAGAACAACTCCATTTGGCTCACTAACTTCACACACCATCAGGCTTCCAAGCAGCTCTCAAGGAAACTCAGTTTTCACACTCTATGCTAAGTGCCCTTTGAGTGTCTAGGACTGAAATTAACCTGGTAGAGCATCCCACACAAACGAATGCTCCACATGCGGGTTTCACATGCCACCAACTCCACATTCACAGGCAACTTCAGAGCCACAGCCGTTTTCAGATAGCCCTCAATGCAAAGGCTCTAGACCCAATATTGGTGTGAGAGCTAATTCAAACAAGGAAACACTGCATGTTGGTGAAGGACATATTGAAGAAGGATCAGCCGAGTGGTTCTTTTGGGAGAACAACTCTATTTGGCTCACTAACTTCACACACCATCAGGCTTCCAAGCAGCTCTCAAGGAAACTCAGTTTTCACACTCTATGCTTAGTGCCTTTGAGTGCATTATCTAGGAATGAACCTGGTAGAGCATCCCACACAAACGAATGCTCCACATGCGGGTTTCACATGCCACCAACTCCACATTCTCAGGCAACTTCAGCGCCAAAACCGTTTTCAGATAGCCCTCAATGCAAAGGCTCTAGACACAAATATTGGAGTGAGAGCTAATTCAATCAAGCAAACACTGCATGTTGGTGAAGGGCATATTGAAGAAGGATCAGCGGAGTGGTTCTTGTGGGAGAACAACTCCATTTGGCTCACTAACTTCACACACCATCAGGCTTCCAAGCAGCTCTCAAGGAAACTCAGTTTTCACACTCTATACTTAGTGTCCTTTGAGTACCTAGGACTGAAAAGATGCTTGGTGAGCATCCCACACAAACGAATGCTCCACATGCGGGTTTCACATGCCACCAACTCCACATTGACAGGCAACTTCAGTGCCACAGCCGTTTTCAGATAGCCCTCAATGCAAAGGCTCTAGACACAAATATTGGTGTGAGAGCTAATTCAATCAAGGAAACACTGCATGTTGGTGAAGGGCATATTGAAGAAGGATCAGTCGAGTGGTTCTTGTGGGAGAACAACTCTATTTGGCTCACTAACTTCACACACCATCAGGCTTCCAAGCAGCTCTCAAGGAAACTCAGTTTTCACACTCTATGCTTAGTGCCCTTTGAGTGCATTATCTAGGAATGAACCTGGTAGAGCATCCCACACAAACGAATGCTCCACATGCGGGTTTCACATGCCTCCAACTCCACATTCACAGGCAACTTCAGCGCCACAGCCGTTTTCAGATAGCCCTCAATGCAAAGGCTCTAGACGCAAATATTGGTGTGAGAGCTAACTCAATCAAGGAAACACTGCATGTTTTTGAAGCGCATATTGAAGAAGGATCAGCCGAGTGGTTCTTGTGGGAGAACAACTCTATTTGGCTCACTAACTTCACACACCATCAGGCTTCCAAGCAGCTCTCAAGGAAACTCAGTTTTCACACTCTATGCTAAGTGCCCTTTGAGTGCCTAGGACTGAAATTAAGCTTGGTGAGCATCCCACACAAACGAATGCTCCACATGCGGGTTTCACATGCCACCAACTCCACATTGACAGGCAACTTCAGAGCACAGCCGTTTTCAGATAGCCTCAATGCAAAGGCTCTAGACCCAATATTGGTGTGAGAGCTAATTCAAACAAGAAACACTGCATGTTGGTGAAGGACATATTGAAGAAGGATCAGCCGAGTGGTTCTTGTGGGAGAACAACTCTATTTGGCTCACTAACTTCACACACCATCAGGCTTCCAAGCAGATCTCAAGGAAACTCAGTTTTCACACTCTATGCTTAGTGCCCTTTGAGTGCATTATCTAGGAATGAACCTGGCTAGAGCATCCCACACAAACGAATGCTCCACATGCGGGTTTCACATGCCACCAACTCCACATTCACAGGCAACTTCAGCGCCACAGCCGTTTTCAGATAGCCCTCAATGCAAAGGCTCTAGACGCAAATATTGGTGTGAGAGCTAATTCAATCAAGGAAACACTGCATGTTGGTGAAGGGCATATTGAAGAAGGATCAGCCGAGTGGTTCTTGTGGGAGAACAACTCCATTTGCTCACTAACTTCACACACCATCAGGCTTCCAAGCAGCTCTCAAGGAAACTCAGTTTTCACACTTTATGCTTAGTGCCCTTTGAGTGCATTATCTAGGAATGAACCTGGTAGAGCATCTCACCACAAACGAATGCTCCACATGCGGGTTTTCACATGACACCAACTCCACAATCACAGGCAACTTCACAGCCACAGCCGTTTTCAGATAGCCCTCAATGCAAAGGCTCTAGACGCAAATATTGGTGTGAGAGCTAATTCAATCAAGGAAAACACTGCATGTTGGTGAAGGACATATTGAAGAAGGATCAGCCGAGTGGTTCTTTTGGGAGAACAACTCTATTTGGCTCATTAACTTCACACACCATCAGGCTTCCAAGCAGCTCTCAAGAACCTCAGTTTTCACACTCTATGCTTAGTGCCCTTTGAGTGCATTATCTAGGAATGAACCTGGTAGAGCATCCCACACAAACGAATGCTCCACATGCGGGTTTCACATGCCACCAACTCCACATTCTCACGCAACTTCAGCGCCACAGCCGTTTTCAGATAGCCCTCAATGCAAAGGCTCTAGACACAAATATTGGTGTGAGAGCTAATTCAATCAAGGAAACACTGCATGTTTTTGAAGCGCATATTGAAGAAGGATCAGCCGAGTGGTTCTTGTGGGAGAACAACTCCATTTGGCTCACTAACTTCACACACCATCAGGCTCCAAGCAGCTCTCAAGGAACTCAGTTTTCACACTCTATGCTTAGTGCCCTTTGAGTGCATTATCTAGGAATGAACCTGGTAGAGCATCCCACACAAACGAATGCTCCACATGCGGGTTTCACATGCCACCAACTCCACATTCACAGGCAACTTCAGCGCCACAGCCGTTTTCAGATAGCCCTCAATGCAAAGGCTCTAGACGCAAATATTGGTGTGAGAGCTAATTCAATCAAGGAAACACTGCATGTTGGTGAAGGGCATATTGAAGAAGGATCAGCCGAGTGGTTCTTGTGGGAGAAACAACTCCATTTGGCTCACCTAACTTCACACACCATCAGGCTTCCAAGCAGCTCTCAAGGAAACTCAGTTTACACACTCTATGCTAAGTGCCCTTTGAGTGTCTAGGACTGAAATTAACCTGGTAGAGCATCCCACACAAACGAATGCTCCACATGCGGGTTTCACATGCCACCAACTCCACATTGACAGGCAACTTCAGAGCCACAGCCGTTTTCAGATAGCCCTCAATGCAAAGGCTCTAGACCCAATATTGTGTGAGAGCTAATTCAAACAAGGAAACACTGCATGTTGGTGAAGGACATATTGAAGAAGGATCAGCGAGTGGTTCTTTTGGAGAACAACTCTATTTGGCTCACTAACTTCACACACCATCAGGCTTCCAAGCAGCTCTCAAGGAAACTCAGTTTTCACACTCTATGCTTAGTGCCTTTGAGTGCATTATCTAAGGAATGAACCTGGTAGAGCATCCCACACAAACGAATGCTCCACATGCGGGTTTCACATGCCACCAACTCCACATTCTCAGGCAACTTCAGCGCCAAAACCGTTTTCAGATAGCCCTCAATGCAAAGGCTCTAGACACAAATATTGGAGTGAAAGCTATTCAATCAAGCAAACACTGCATGTTGGTGAAGGGCATATTGAAGAAGGATTCAGCGGAGTGGTTCTTGTGGGAGAACAACTCCATTTGGCTCACTAACTTCACACACCATCAGGCTTCCAAGCAGCTCATCAAGGAAACTCAGTTTTCACACTCTATACGGTAGTGCCCTTTGAGTACCTAGGACTGAAAAGATGCTTGGTGAGCATCCCACACAAACGAATGCTCCACATGCGGGTTTCACATGCCACCAACTCCACATTGACAGGCAACTTCAGTGCCACAGCCGTTTTCAGATAGCCCTCAATGCAAAGGCTCTAGACACAAATATTGGGTGTGAGAGCTAATTCAATCAAGGAAACACTGCATGTTGGTGAAGGGCTATTTGAAGAAGGATCAGTCCAGTGGTTCTTGTGGGAGAACAACTCTATTTGGCTCACTAACTTCACACACCATCAGGCTTCCAAGCAGCTCTCAAGGAAACTCAGTTTTCACACTCTATGCTTAGTGCCCTTTGAGTGCATTATCTAGGAATGAACCTGGTAGAGCATCCCACACAAACGAATGCTCCACATGCGGGTTTCACATGCCTCCAACTCCACATTCACAGGCAACTTCAGCGCCACAGCCCGTTTTCAGATAGCCCTCAATGCAAAGGCTCTAGACGCAAATATTGGTGTGAGAGCTAACTCAATCAAGGAAACACTGCATGTTTTTGAAGCGCATATTGAAGAAGGATCAGCCGAGTGGTTCTTGTGGGAGAACAACTCCATTTGGTTCACTAACTTCACACCCATCAGGCTTTCCAAGCAGCTCTCAAGGAAACTCAGTTTTCACACTCTATGCTAAGTGCCCTTTGAGTGCCTAGGACTGAAATTAAGCTTGGTGAGCATCCCACACAAACGAATGCTCCACATGCGGGTTTCACATGCCACCAACTCCACATTGACAGGCAACTTCAGAGCCACAGCCGTTTTCAGATAGCCCTCAATGCAAAGGCTCTAGACCCAATATTGGTGTGAGAGCTAATTCAAACAAGGAAACACTGCATGTTGGTGAAGGACATATTGAAGAAGGATCAGCCGAGTGGTTCTTGTGGTGAGAACAACTCTATTTGGCTCACTAACTTCACACACCATCAGGCTTCCAAGCAGATCTCAAGGAAACTCAGTTTTCACACTCTATGCTTAGTGCCCTTTGAGTGCATTATCTAGGAATGACCTGGTAGAGCATCCCACACAAACGAATGCTCCACATGCGGGTTTCACATGCCACCAACTCCACATTCACAGGCAACTTCAGCGCCACAGCCGTTTTCAGATAGCCCTCAATGCAAAGGCTCTAGACGCAAATATTGGTGTGAGAGCTAATTCAATCAAGGAAACACTGCATGTTGGTGAAGGGGCATATTGAAGAAGGATCAGCCGAGTGGTTCTTGTGGGAGAACAACTCCATTTGGGCTCACTAACTTCACACACCATCAGGCTTCCAAGCAGCTCTCAAGGAAACTCAGTTTTCACACTTTATGCTTAGTGCCCTTTGAGTGCATTATCTAGGAATGAACCTGGTAGAGCATCTCACACAACGAATGCTCCACATGCGGGTTTCACATGACACCAACTCCACAATCACAGGCAACTTCACAGCCACAGCCGTTTTCAGATAGCCCTCAATGCAAAGGCTCTAGACGCAAATATTGGTGTGAGAGCTAATTCAATCAAGGAAACACTGCATGTTGGTGAAGGACATATTGAAGAAGGATCAGCCGAGTGGTTCTTTTGGGAGAACAACTCTATTTGGCTCATTAACTTCACACACCATCAGGCTTCCAAGCAGCTCTCAAGGAAACTCAGTTTTCACACTCTATGCTTAGTGCCCTTTGAGTGCATTATCTAGGAATGAACCTGGTAGAGCATCCCACACAAACGAATGCTCCACATGCGGTTTCACATGCCACCAACTCCACATTCTCACGCAACTTCAGCGCCACAGCCGTTTTCAGATAGCCCTCAATGCAAAGGCTCTAGACACAAATATTGGTGTGAGAGCTAATTCAATCAAGGAAACACTGCATGTTTTTGAAGCGCATATTGAAGAAGGATCAGCCGAGTGGTTCTTGTGGGAGAACAACTCCATTTGGCTCACTAACTTCACACACCATCAGGCTTCCAAGCAGCTCTCAAGAAACTCAGTTTTCACACTCTATGCTTAGTGCCCTTTGAGTGCATTATCTAGGAATGAACCTGGTAGAGCATCCCACACAAACGAATGCTCCACATGCGGGTTTCACATGCCACCAACTCCACATTCACAGGCAACTTCAGCGCCACAGCCGTTTTCAGATAGCCCTCAATGCAAAGGCTCTAGACGCAAATATTGGTGTGAGAGCTAATTCAATCAAGGAAACACTGCATGTTGGTGAAGGGCATATTGAAGAAGGATCAGCCGAGTGGTTCTTGTGGGAGAACAACTCCATTTGGCTCACTAACTTCACCCACCATCAGGCTTCCAAGCAGCTCTCAAGGAAACTCAGTTTTCACACTCTATGCTTAGTGCCTTTGAGTGCATTATCTAGGAATGAACCTGGTAGAGCATCCCACACAAACGAATGCTCCACATGCGGGTTTCACATGCCACCAACTCCACATTCTCAGGCAACTTCAGCGCCAAAACCGTTTTCAGATAGCCCTCAATGCAAAGGCTCTAGACACAAATATTGGAGTGAGAGCTAATTCAATCAAGGAAACACTGCATGTTGGTGAAGGGCATATTGAAGAAGGATCAGCGGAGTGGTTCTTGTGGGAGAACAACTCCATTTGGCTCACTAACTTCACACACCATCAGGCTTCCAAGCAGCTCTCAAGGAAACTCAGTTTTCACACTCTATACTTAGTGCCCTTTGAGTACCTAGGACTGAAAAGATGCTTGGTGAGCATCCCACACAAACGAATGCTCCACATGCGGGTTTCACATGCCACCAACTCCACATTGACAGGCAACTTCAGTGCCACAGCCGTTTTCAGATAGCCCTCAATGCAAAGGCTCTAGACACAAATATTGGTGTGAGAGCTAATTCAATCAAGGAAACACTGCATGTTGGTGAAGGGCATATTGAAGAAGGATCAGCCGAGTGGTTCTTGTGGGAGAACAACTCTATTTGGCTCACTAACTTCACACACCATCAGGCTTCCAAGCAGCTCTCAAGGAAACTCAGTTTTCACACTCTATGCTTAGTGCCCTTTGAGTGCATTATCTAGGAATGAACCTGGTAGAGCATCCCACACAAATGAATGCTCCACATGCGGGTTTCACATGCCACCAACTTCACATTGACAGGCAACTTCAGCGCCACAGCCGTTTTCAGGTAGCCCTCAATGCAAAGGCTCTAGACACAAATATTGGTGTGAGAGCTAATTCAATCAAGGAAACACTGCATGTTGGTGAAGGGCATATTGAAGAAGGATCAGCCGAGTGGTTCTTGTGGGAGAACAACTCCATTTGGCTCACTAACTTCACACACCATCAGGCTTCCAAGCAGCTCTCAAGGAAACTCAGTTTTCACACTTTATGCTTAGTGCCCTTTGAGTGCCTAGGACTGAAATGAAGCTTGGTGAGCATCCCACACAAACGAATGCTCCACATGCGGGTTTCACATGCCACCAACTCCACATTCACAGGCAACTTCAGCGCCACAGCCGTTTTCAGATAGCCCTCAATGCAAAGGCTCTAGACACAAATATTGGTGTGAGAGCTAATTCAATCAAGGAAACACTGCATGTTGGTGAAGGGCATATTGAAGAAGGATCAGCCGAGTGGTTCTTGTGGGAGAACAACTCCATTTGGCTCACTAACTTCACACACCATCAGGCTTCCAAGCAGCTCTCAAGGAAACTCAGTTTTCACACTCTATGCTTAGTGCCCTTTGAGTGCATTATCTAGGAATGAACCTGGTAGAGCATCCCACACAAATGAATGCTCCACATGCGGGTTTCACATGCCACCAACTTCACATTGACAGGCAACTTCAGCGCCACAGCCGTTTTCAGGTAGCCCTCAATGCAAAGGCTCTAGACACAAATATTGGTGTGAGAGCTAATTCAATCAAGGAAACACTGCATGTTGGTGAAGGGCATATTGAAGAAGGATCAGCCGAGTGGTTCTTGTGGGAGAACAACTCCATTTGGCTCACTAACTTCACACACCATCAGGCTTCCAAGCAGCTCTCAAGGAAACTCAGTTTTCACACTTTATGCTTAGTGCCCTTTGAGTGCCTAGGACTGAAATGAAGCTTGGTGAGCATCCCACACAAACGAATGCTCCACATGCGGGTTTCACATGCCACCAACTCCACATTCACAGGCAACTTCAGCGCCACAGCCGTTTTCAGATAGCCCTCAATGCAAAGGCTCTAGACACAAATATTGGTGTGAGAGCTAATTCAATCAAGGAAACACTGCATGTTGGTGAAGGGCATATTGAAGAAGGATCAGCCGAGTGGTTCTTGTGGGAGAACAACTCCATTTGGTTCACTAACTTCACACACCATCAGGCTTCCAAGCAGCTCTCAAGGAAACTCAGTTTTCACACTTTATGCTTAGTGCCCTTTGAGTGCCTAGGACTGAAATGAAGCTTGGTGAGCATCCCACACAAACGAATGCTCCACATGCGGGTTTCACATGCCACCAACTCCACATTCACAGGCAACTTCAGAGCCACAGCCGTTTTCAGATAGCCCTCAATGCAAAGGCTCTAGACCCAATATTGGTGTGAGAGCTAATTCAAACAAGGAAACACTGCATGTTGGTGAAGGACATATTGAAGAAGGATCAGCCGAGTGGTTCTTGTGGGAGAACAACTCTATTTGGCTCACTAACTTCACACACCATCAGGCTTCCAAGCAGCTCTCAAGGAAACTCAGTTTTCACACTCTATGCTTAGTGCCCTTTGAGTGCATTATCTAGGAATGAACCTGGTAGAGCATCCCACACAAACGAATGCTCCACATGCGGGTTTCACATGCCACCAACTCCACATTGACAGGCAACTTCAGCGCCACAGCCGTTTTCAGATAGCCCTCAATGCAAAGGCTCTAGACGCAAATATTGGTGTGAGAGCTAATTCAATCAAGGAAACACTGCATGTTGGTGAAGGGCATATTGAAGAAGGATCAGCCGAGTGGTTCTTGTGGGAGAACAACTCCATTTGGCTCACTAACTTCACACACCATCAGGCTTCCAAGCAGCTCTCAAGGAAACTCAGTTTTCACACTTTATGCTTAGTGCCCTTTGAGTGCATTATCTAGGAATGAACCTGGTAGAGCATCCCACACAAACGAATGCTCCACATGCGGGTTTCACATGCCACCAACTCCACAATCACAGGCAACTTCACAGCCACAGCCGTTTTCAGATAGCCCTCAATGCAAAGGCTCTAGACGCAAATATTGGTGTGAGAGCTAATTCAATCAAGGAAACACTGCATGTTGGTGAAGGACATATTGAAGAAGGATCAGCCGAGTGGTTCTTTTGGGAGAACAACTCTATTTGGCTCACTAACTTCACACACCATCAGGCTTCCAAGCAGCTCTCAAGGAAACTCAGTTTTCACACTCTATGCTTAGTGCCCTTTGAGTGCATTATCTAGGAATGAACCTGGTAGAGCATCCCACACAAACGAATGCTCCACATGCGGGTTTCACATGCCACCAACTCCACATTCTCACGCAACTTCAGCGCCACAGCCGTTTTCAGATAGCCCTCAATGCAAAGGCTCTAGACACAAATATTGGTGTGAGAGCTAATTCAATCAAGGAAACACTGCATGTTTTTGAAGCGCATATTGAAGAAGGATCAGCCGAGTGGTTCTTGTGGGAGAACAACTCCATTTGGCTCACTAACTTCACACACCATCAGGCTTCCAAGCAGCTCTCAAGGAAACTCAGTTTTCACACTCTATGCTTAGTGCCCTTTGAGTGCATTATCTAGGAATGAACCTGGTAGAGCATCCCACACAAACGAATGCTCCACATGCGGGTTTCACATGCCACCAACTCCACATTGACAGGCAACTTCAGAGCCACAGCCGTTTTCAGATAGCCCTCAATGCAAAGGCTCTA